>NC_140000.1:2356516-2464016 GCF_964263955.1 Coregonus lavaretus | reverse complement strand
ATATTTGTTAGTTTTTCCTGTGAAGCACATTGTGTTGCATTCCATGTCTGAAATGTAAATGTGCTGTAGAAATAAAGCTTGATTTGATTTGATTTATGCATGCCCTGTCCTTGGCCAGTTTTTTATTTGTTTTTCTTCCTGTGAAAAGTGAACCAAGGATAAATGTCCACCAGATGTCAGCATGTCCCATCTGAACACACACACACTGCTACTCCTGGGGCAACATTTCTAACAGTTGTGTAAATTTCACACAAAATGTGAATTTCTGAAGTCTGAGCACGTTCATAAATATTTAGATTTATAAACAATACATGATTACCGTTATAAACTAGACCCGTCGTAAAACTTTGCGCGCGTGAACGAGCATTAAAACTCTGCACTAACCCGGGGGTTGTGGGGGTGCGTGCTACGCCACTGCTTAGAACTTAGAAGTTAATTATAACTATAAGAAATCTCAGATGTGTCAAATTAATTATATCCAGCTCAGGGCTCCAGCTTTTTATTTGGTTTGCTAATTTGCTTGCTAAGTGGCTAGATGTCAAGATCAAGCTTCTTGGTTACAGCAGAGACATTCAATCCCCTCCTGGATCAACATCCCTATTGCCTAAATCTTGTGCGTCAAACGTTTTTATAATAATGTTTTGTTGGGGGGGAATAGTGCCCCGTGTGTGCACATTCAGTAATACACCCCGGTACGGTACAGAAACGGTATGAGAATCTGGATACCGCCCAACCATTATCTATTTACAAGGCTACTAGGTCCAATTCAATGAGAGATGGGTTGTATGGCTCTTTCGGAAATATGAACCCATCACGGCCAGAAAAGATGAAGAAAATGTTCTGCAATGGTTATGAAAATAAAATAAATACGAAAAAGATTCCTGTGTCTAACTATTTTAGATTCTAAAAATAAAAACAGATTTTCTCTCTTCTCACTAACTGCACATTTTGTGCAAATGTTTTCCCGTTTTTCGTTTTTTTTATGAATAAGCTTTTCATCATATCCGCCATTTGCACAAAATACTTACCGTATTTTCCGCACTATAAGGCGCACCGGAGTATAAGCCGCAGCAGCTAAATTGAATGATATTGAATGATGTGTACATATATAAGCCGCACTGGACTATAAGCCGCAGGTGTTTTAATGTTTAATTACCATATGTAAGGGTTCGTGCACAGAGGGGATTGTCGGGAAAGAGACAAACTGTCTCGCTCTCGTAATGTCTGTCTGTCTTGCTCTCGTTCTGTCTCTCGTTCTGTCTCTCGTACCACTCTCGGTTCCACTTTTACTTTTGCGCGCTACCTGTCTCACTCTTTTCCGGCCTCCAGCTTTTCCTGCTGGAGCCCGCCGCTTAAAGGTGGGTGGCGCGGACCGGTCATAGAGCCCATAGAGTTAAAGTTGGTGGACTGTAACCTGTAAAATCCATAGATTTAGGAGGTCTTCTAGTGGCCGTTAGCTGTAAAAATCCATAGATTAGCCGCACCGTTATATAAGCCGCAGGGTCGAAAAATAGGAAAAAAGGCGCAGCTTATAGTCCGAAAATTACGGTACTTGCCAACTTGCAACACTATTTTTCAACCACTCACAGAGTTGTGGGGAGGTGAGCACATTCTCACATTTGTATAAAATGGCAACTTTTGCATGAAAACTGGCACACACACATTTTGGGGTACATTTTGTACGTACGCATGGTTTATCAGTGGTTGAAAAAGTACCCAACTGTCATACTTGAGTAAAAGTAAAGATACTGTACCTTAATAGAAAATTACTGAAGTAAAAGTGAAAGTCACCCAGTAAAATACTACTTGAGTAAAAGTACAAGTATTTGTTTTTAAATATACTTAAGTATCTAAAGTAAAAGTATAAATTATTTCAAATTCCTTATATTAAGCAAATTTACGGATAGCCAGGGGCACACTCCAACACTCAGACATCATTTACAAACAAAGCATTTGTGTTTAGTGAGTCCGCAAGATCAGAGGCAGTAGGGATGTTCTCTTGATAATGTGAGAATTTGACCTTTTTCCTGTCCTGCTAAGCATTCAAAATGTAATGACTACTTTTTGGTGTCAGGGAAAATGGATGGAGTAAAAAGTACATTTTCTTTAGGAATGTAGCTACTTAAGTAGTACTTTAAAGTATTTTTACTTAAGTACTTTACACCACTGCGGTTTATAAATGAGGCAGGCCCCTGACCTCTGTAGAATCTCTGACATGGCTGGCCCGCTGAAACACGTTCTAGATGACATTTCACTGCCGTGTTAAACATAGATGTGCAGCTGTTAACCCTATGCACCCGGCAGTAACCACCAAGACTTAGGCTGGGGTAACACAAAGCAACTTTCACACAATTTTAGTTGCAGTTACAAGTGACATAATCTCAAGCCACCTTGCTGTTACATGAAGCTACTCAAACGTGATTAAAATTGCATGCAACAGCCAATCAAATTGAAGCTGCTTGTTTGAGAATTCTAAACTCACCCCATGTCATCTGTTGCATTACATCGTGGTTTCACAAATGATGTGTTTACCCAACTGGTTGGTTATTGTAACAGCAAGGACACAGTAGAAATGCAGCCTGTACAATTTAGCTAGCTAGCCAAAAGGACATTGCAAAAACACCAACATAGCTAGCTAGCTAGCCAAAATGACATTGCAAACAGTAACACCTAGCTAGCTAACAACGAGCTTAGCTAGCTAGCACACTTCATGGTGGATAATTTCAGTTGAAACTGGTCAGGGAGAGGTTTGGGTTCTCTTCGAAATTACATTTATTGACTGCTAAACCATATACAATAATTTGTATACATTTCCTGTTGTGTTAGTCTCTGTTCTGTCAAGCCTGATTGCGGGTTGTGCTGCGCAGCATGGATAGCTGTGTTGACATGACAACTGGGTCAGAACAACCTTTCCCTGAATGTGAGCAAGACAAAGGAGATGATCGTGCACTACAGGAAAAGGAGGGCCAAACAGGCCCCCATTAACATCGACAGGGCAGTAGTGGAGCGGGTCGAGAGTTTCTTGGTGTCCACATCACGAACAAACTATCATGGTCCAAACACACCAAGACAGTCGTGAAGAGGGCATGACAACGCCTTTTCCCCTTCAGGAGACTGAAAAGATTTGGCATGGGTCCCAGATCCTCAAAATGTTCTACAGCTGCACCATCGAGAGCATCCTGACCGGTTGCATCACCGCCTGGTATGGAAACTGCTCGGCATCCGACCGTAAGGCGCTACAGAGGGTAGTGCGTACGGCCCAGTACATCACTGGGGCCAAGCTTCCTGCCATCCAGTACCTATATACACTAGGCGGTGTCAGAGGCAGGCCCAAAAAATGGTCAAAGACTACAGTCACCCAAGTCATAGACTGTTCTCTCTGCTACCGCACGGCAAGCGGTACCGGAGCGCCAAGTCTAGGTCCAAAAGGCTTCATAACAGCTTCTACCCCCAAGCCATAAGACTGCTGAACAATAAATCAAATGGCCACCCAGACTCTTTACATTGACACCCCCCCATAAAGCAATCAAGAAACAACTCGGTTGCAAGCAACTAAAATTGCGTGCAAGTTGCGTCGTGTACTGGCAGATTGGCTGGCTGGCTAACAGGTCATACCCTACATTCAAACATTCGTGGCCAAACTGTTCCAGACCTGCTGCTGTTTGAATGAGGGGTAGTGACTCATTGCCATTATTGGCACAGTCCATTCTGACAAGATGGAGGAGACATTTATATGGTGGCCCTGAGTGCCTCTTTCTCATGCCTCCTCCTCTCTGAACTGATGATAAGATGGAGTGTGTGGGTGTGTTACCTTGGCGAGGGAGCGGACTATGGGGCTCTCTATGATGCCCCTGAGGAAGAGGAGGTCGGTGTCTTTGGCGCCCGTGGTGGGGGGCAGGTCTCTCAGGTTATCCAGCACCTGCTGCATGGCTGGAGGACACACACACACACATTTAAAAAACGTTATTTTAAATCCACAAATCATTTGTCCTATGCAGGCCTGCAATCTGAAGGCCACGTACAGTCAGCCTATGTACATGGCAGAGACTCCCAAACATCAGCACCACAAGTTCGCACTGATAACCGAGGATGTTCAGTCGTGACACGAGGGGCTGGTATTTCAGCAACTTGGTAGCAAAGGTCTGCTCCATGTAGGGATAAACAAAAGCAACCCACTTCCAAAATGAGCACCTCCCTCTGGCCTTCCCCCACAACAACACCTGGCATATTTGGTACACAAGAAAACACAACCATCATCAAACCAGGATCTTCTGACAAGAGAATGTTTGTAAATGTGCACTGACGGTGGGATTGCCTGTCTCACCTCAGTAGCTATCAGGAAGACCAGGCGGTCATGTCTAGCTACAGTGCATTCGGAAAGTATTCAGACCCCTTGACTTTTTCCACTTTGTTACGTTACAGCCTTATTCGAAAAATGTTTAAGTTAATTTATTTTTCCTCATCATTCTACACACAATAGCCCATAATCAAAGTGAAAACAGGTTTTAAGAAATGTTTGCAAATGTTTTACAAATGAAAGACTGAAATACCTTATTTACATAAGTATTCAGACCCTTTGCTATAAGACTCAAATATGAGCTCAGGTGCATCCTGTTTTCATTGATCATCCTTGAGAGCACGGCGCTTGTAACGCCAAGGTAGTGGGTTCGATCCCCGGGACCACCCATACACAAAAAATGTATGCACGCATGACTAAGTCGCTTTGGATAAAAGCGTCTGCTAAATGGCATATTATTATTATGTTTCTACAACTTGATTGGAGTCCACCCGTGATAAATTCAATTAATTGGACATGATTTGGAAAGCCACACACCTGTCTATATAAAATATAATATAATATAATATAATAATATATAATATATAATATAATAATAATATAAAGGTCCCACAGTTGACAGTGCATGTCAGAGCAAAAACCAAGCCATGAGGTCGAAGGAATTGTCCATAGAGTTCTGAGACAGGATTATGTCGAGACACAGATCTGGGGAAGGGTACCAAAGCATTGAAGGTCCCCAAGAATGCAGTGGCCTCCATCATTCTTAAATGGAAGAAGTTTGGAACCACTAATACTTTTTCTAGAGCTGGCTGCCCGACCAAACTGAGCAATGGTGGGAGAAGGGCCTTGGTCAGGGAGGTGACCAATACCCTGATGGTAACTCTGACAGAGCTCTAGAGTTTCTCTGTGGAGATGGGAGAACCTTCCAGAAGGACAACCATCTCTGCAGCACTCCACCAATCAGGCCTTTATGGTAGAGTGGCCAGACGGAAGCCACTCCTCAGTAAAAAAGGCACATGACAGCCCGCTTGGAGTTTGCCAAAGGGCACCTAAAGGACTCTCAGACCATGAGAAAAACGATTATCTGGTTTGATGAAACCAAGATTGAACTCTTTGGCCTGAATGCCAAGCGTCACGTCTGGAGAAAACCTGGCACCATCCATATGGTGAAGCATGGTGGTGGCAGCATCATGCTGTGGGGATGTTTTTCAGCAGCAGGGACTGGGAGATTTGTCAGGATCAAGGGAAAGATGAACGGAGCAAAGTACAGAGATCATTGATGAAAACCTGCTCCAGAGCGCTCAGGACCTCAGACTGGGGCGAAGGTTCACCTTCCAACAGGACAATGACCCCAAGCACACAGCCAAGACAACACAGGAGTGGCTTCGGGACAAGTCTCTGAATGTCCTTGAGTGGCCCAGCCAGAGCCCAGACTTGAACCCGAACTTCCCATCCAACCTGACAGAGCTTGAGAGGATCTGCAGATAAGAATGGGAGAAACTCCCCAAATACATGTGTGCCAAGCTTCTAGCGTCATACCCAAGAAGGCTTGGCTGTAATCCTTGCCAAAGGTGCTTCGACAAAGTACTGAGTAAAGGGTCTGAATACTTACGTAAATGTGATATTTCAGAATTTTATTTGTAATAAATGTGCAAACATTTCTAAAAACCTGTTTTTGCTTTGCCATTATGGGGTATTGTGTGTAGATTAATGAGGGGAAGAAACAATTTCATCCATTTTAGAATAAGGCTGTAACATAACAAAATGTGGAAGAAGTCAAGGGGTCTGAATACTTTCCGAATGCACTGTATGTACAGGTCCTTGTATGAACGGCCTGTCTCACCTCAGTAGCTATCGGGAAGACCAGGTGGTCATGTCTGGCTTTATACAATGGGTGGGTCTAATCCTGAATGCTGATTGGTTAAAACCGCATTCCAGCCGGTGTCTATTCCACAAGTTACCACCGGCTACATCTATGACGTTAAAATGCTTATTTACTCTGTTCCATCTGACTGCGCAATCCACTGTCTCATCAGCCCTGCCAGGTAATTTATAAACTTGATCTCCACTATAAAAAGCATCTAGACATTATCTCACATTTCTTTTAGACTAACATTTAGTTTTCAACAGCGGAGATTTGTATAAACCTTGCCGTCTGACTCTCTGACATTTGCAAACTGTTTCAATATACAAATTCGATCTCCAGCTGTCCTATAGTAATGAACGTGTCGGGAGTCGGGACGAAACAGACAGGCAGGCAGCATTTCTCAGACAGTCAAAATCATGAATCAGCTGGCATCATTTTTATGTATATATACACAAAGAAATATCAATTGAAAAAAGGTCAAATTAAACGAAGTACAGCTAGTTTGCAGTCTTTCCAGCTTCCATTTGAAGTGATTGTGTTAGCTGTGTCGTTGGCTAGCTCCTCTGAACAACAGTTTCCTGACGAGAGAGCACATTTTCTATGCCAGGCGGAATCGCGCCTCCTTAGCTCATTGTTATGGATGTATCCAAATAAATGTCACTAGAAAACAACTTAAACAAATGCAAATGTGGCTGCTGTTATTCCGGCTGCACTGTTTGACGTGACTGTAGGTTAGCCATAGTTGGCTAGCTAGCAAGCAAGGGATAAGAACGTTGCCAGCCAGTATGGAAATGGAACATTTAGAACAAACAAACCATAAAAATTATGCCAGCTGATTCATGATTTCGACTGGCTGAAAAAAGCTGCCTGCCTGCCTGTCTTGTCCCGACACGTTCGTTACTATAGGACAGCTGGAGATCGAATTTGAATATTGAAACAATGTTGCAAATGTCGGAGAGACAGACGGCAAGGTTTATACAAATCTCCGCTGTTGTAAACTAAATGTTAGTCTAAAAGAAATGTGAGATAATGTCTAGATGCTTTTTATAGTGGAGATCAAGTTTATAAATTGCCTGGCTGGGCTGATGAGACAGTGGATTGCGCAGTCAGATGGAACAGATTAAATAGACATTTTAAAGTAATAGATTTAGCCGGTGGTAACTTGTGGCATAGACTCCGGCTGGAATGCGGTTTTAACCAATCAGCATTCAGGATTAGACCCACCCGTTGTATAATTCAAGATGGATGTTGATGAAACACGTCACGCCCCTTTAAACTGTCTATTTTAATTTATATGGTAACCACATTTGATTAGGATATGAATGAGTGCATATTGATACATTCCAAACATCAAGAGCAAACACAAATGTGGGGCCTTGATGTAAAATACCCGGCATAACAAGGCGTGAAAAAACAACTGGAGCAGTAAGCTACTATCAATGGAGTGATTCAGTATGAAAAGCCTTCATTTCCATAACCCTAACAAGCAACTCGCTAAAACAACGGATAAGTCCCAAATGGAACCCTATTCCCTTTATAGTGCACTACATTTGACCAGGGCTCTGGTCAACAGAAGAGCACTATATAGGGAATAGGGTGCCATTTGGGACAGACAATGACTGGTCCCACTGGCAGATCTCTCCAACATTAACTATACAGGAGAACAGAACCGTTTCCCAATTCAAGCCTGTAAGTGGTTACTTGCAAAACACCCAAGGCTTGTCACAGCTTACTTACAGCTTTCTCTGGTCTAAGTTCTAATCTTCAGAAAACAAATATAGAGAAAATTCAGATATAAAATCATAAGGACTTTGACTTGCACACACTAACATACAGGTAACAAAATAAAGAAAACTCCAACATAAAGTGTCTTAATAGGGCGTTGGGCCACCACGAGCCGTCAGAACAGCTTCAACGCGCCTTGGCACAGATTCTACAAGTGTCTGGAATTCTATTAGAGGGATGCAACACCATTCTTCCATGAGAAATTCCATATTTTGGTGTTTTGTTGATGGTGGTGGAAAACGCTGTCTCAGGCTTCACTCCAGAATCTTCCATAAGTGTTCACTTTGAGACTCAATATTAGGAAGGTGTTCCTAATGTTTGGTATACTCACAAAACAAGAATGTGGAATGAAAACAAACCCAATGCACCGACAATGCCCCATTATAATACCTTGGAAATAATATGTTTTTGAGGGACATTTGAATGGAACAATAACACTACAGGATGAACTTTCCCCTCGGTACAGATCTAGGATAGGCTTCTCCGCTGCCAATCCTAACCATTAGTGGGGGGAAAATGCTGTCCAAAGATCAGTGTCTAAGGGCAACTTCACCCTACATCAAAACCAGTCTGACTGCCCTCACCTCAGGCAGACAACACAGCACCTGGAAGGCTGGAGAAGGCAGGGTACCCACGTCAAATTGTTTCCACTTCATCAGATACAAACCAGGATGTCAACAACAACGTTGATCATTCTCTTTTTACATCGTTTCAAAGCCTTGGTGCGACATACCACCAAGATCAAACACAGCCATATCTCCACTACAGTACGTGTTTCAGGTGCAATATGTTTGCCCAGCTGAGGATTATGAACAGACAGAATGACACAGAGGGACATTGAGGGCGGTCTGAGAGGATGGATAAAGGTTGTGCCCCAAATAGCAACCTATTTCCTTCATGGGCCCTGGTCAAAAGTAGTTCCCTATATAGGGAAAAGGGTGCCATTTGGGACACATCCCCAGAGTTCCACACAGAGAGGCTCCTGGTGACTGTACAAACCCATTCTCCAAACAGAGGAGAGTGCAAACTGCCCTAACCAAACCCACTGTGGCTCGGTAGTCCAGATGGACACACACACACACAGCAGAAAATACATTTCCAGAACAGACACATTATTGTCCCGCCTTCACACCTTAGTTACTCTGACATCATCATGAATGGAGCACTGTTTCAAATAGAGACTCGTGCTTAACCAATCAGTGTTTAAAAAAGGTGGAAGTGACAGAAGAATGGAAGAAGTACAGAAGGAAGTGGAATCTCTGACACTCACCTGTGAATTGTGCTCCAATACAGCGCAGCACAACAGCTCAAAGCCTTACTCCAAGTACACACCAGTCATCTGGTGCCCCGCCTGCCTGCCTGCCTGCCACAACACAGAAGAACCTGAAGGGAACACAGGGAGAAAACACCTTGTTATTACCCAATGCCCAATAATAAGGGATCGCTAGCTAACCTGAAATGCTTGCTTTCCAGCTCAAATGCCTTCTAACAGAGTCACTCATCTGAAATAGCCGCGTCGGCCGTTAAATGACAATATTCCAACCACTTAACATTTAGTCCTGCATTTGGTCAGATCACTGCCACTCCAGAGGGCTTTCATTCCCCACTCTTTTACTAGTCTTAGTATGTGCTTTCTGATTGGACAAAGAAAGTAATGTGGTCATACCGGTCTGGTTAAAGGCTAATAGGCCCTTTTCACGATGACGTCATCTAACTTCCGCCTTTCCGCGTAGCAGGTTAACTTCACTTCCGTTCGCCCGTAACCTGAGACTTCTCAACGAAAATACAACTGTTGACCACTAACTAGCAAGCTAGCTACTTGAAGAAATTCCAAAAGGTACGTTTAAGTTAAATTAGTAAAGTTAAGAGTAATAATGTTTACGTATATGCAATGGTTTGTAACTTGCTAACGTTATTGTTAATTCATAATTGTTCACTGCCTTAGTTACTTAAAAGTGGGCTAACGTTAGCTAACAACAACTTAGTACCAGATACCGATAACGTTAAAAGGTAGCGTTACATTGCTGCCTGGCTGTAATGTAACAAGTTTACTTAGCTAGCTATCTAACCCTTTGTTAGGCAGTTAGTTTATTCATGAATGTATAGTAACTCACCTATTCAAATACTGTTGTGCATGATAGCTAGATAAATATTGATTCCTGGTCAAAGCTGAATGTTAATTTAGCTGTTTCTTTTCTCCCGGTGTCTGTATCGCAACAGTATCCCATCCAACACCGAAGCATGGCACAATCTTCGAGAAGATGCTATTGCAGTGTACCATTTTGTTCAAACAACAAACAGAAATTCCCGTATCTGAGTTTTCACGATTTCCCTGTTGATGGAGAAATACGTGCCCGTTGGGTGAGGGCGATCAGGAGAGATGAGGGACCAAGTTTTAAGATTCTTCGTGGGAGCACCTTTGTTTGCAGTCAGCACTTTCCCCCTGAGGATAGATACACATCGGCCAGTGGACGGATCCGTATTAAACAGGGATCAGTGCCGTCTAGATTCCACTGGAATGATTGGGGTAAGGATAGGTAGACAGCGTTAAACGTAATACTACTGTAATCCAATAATATATTACTTGTACAAAATGTTTAATAATTTAATCCTGATGCAATATAGCTGCTACATTTTGTCATTTTAGGGACTGAAAAGTGATTACCAAAATGTATCATTTTGTCGTATTGGTGGCAGATGTGAAAGGGACTGGGTGAACTCCATAATGATGTGCTACTAGCTAAGCGTTCCTAAGCGACACCGGATGTAAACATAACCTGCATCGCGGCAGAACGGAAGTTGTCTGACGTCACGTGAAAAGGGCCTATTACCACCGGCAAACGAGAAAGAATGAACATCTAGAGAAAGCTGCTGCATGGCTGTGGGGGGGAGGGGGAGAGAGAGAGAGAGAGAGAGAGAGAGCGAGAGAGACTGAAAAGCATTAATCGCATTATGTCGATTACCCTAGAGGTCAAGAGTACAAGTGGTCAACTCCAGAGCTGCCAAGTCACTGGCATCATTAAGTGGCCTATATCTGTCAGATTGGTTTTCATCACCACAGGGATTAGAAGCATTTGAAGCGTTCAACGTTCAAACCGTTTCATATTGGGCTTATGCTTCTAGGCTGCGTCCCAAACGAAACGGCACCCTATGGGCTGTGGGCAAAAGCTATAGGGAATAGAAGGGAACGGGGTGCCATTTGGGAACCACCACAAATCATATCAGCGCAAAGTGTCTGACAAGTATATCTGACATGCCATCTAAATCTACTGTCTGTAGCTCTGGGACTACAGCACTGTGACCCTCACTCTACCCTGCGACCCTCACTCTACCCTGCGACCCTCACTCTACCCTGCGACCCTCACTCTGCACTGTGTCCTGTAGTGAAGGATGCACTGTGTCCTGTAGTGAAGGATGCACTGTGTCCTGTAGTGAAGGATGCACTGTGTCCTGTAGTGAAGGATGCACTGTGTCCTGTAGTGAAGGATGCACTGTGTCCTGTAGTGAAGGATGCACTGTGTCCTGTAGTGAAGGATGCACTGTGTCCTGTAGTGGAGGATGCACTGTGTCCTGTAGTGAAGGATGCACTGTGTCCTGTAGTGAAGGATGCACTGTGTCCTGTAGTGAAGGATGCACTGTGTCCTGTAGTGAAGGATGCACTGTGTCCTGTAGTGAAGGATGCACTGTGTCCTGTAGTGAAGGATGCACTGTGTCCTGTAGTGAAGGATGCACTGTGTCCTGTAGTGAAGGATGCACTGTGTCCTGTAGTGAAGGATGCACTGTGTCCTGTAGTGAAGGATGCACTGTGTCCTGTAGTGGAGGATGCACTGTGTCCTGTAGTGAAGGATGCACTGTGTCCTGTAGTGAAGGATGCACTGTGTCCTGTAGTGAAGGATGCACTGTGTCCTGTAGTGGAGGATGCACTGTGTCCTGTAGTGAAGGATGCACTGTGTCCTGTAGTGGAGGCTTCACTGTGTCCTGTAGTGGAGGCTTCACTGTGTCCTGTAGTGGAGGATGCACTGTGTCCTGTAGTGGAGGATGCACTGTGTCCTGTAGTGAAGGATGCACTGTGTCCTGTAGTGAAGGATGCACTGTGTCCTGTAGTGAAGGATGCACTGTGTCCTGTAGTGAAGGATGCACTGTGTCCTGTAGTGGAGGATGCACTGTGTCCTGTAGTGAAGGATGCACTGTGTCCTGTAGTGAAGGATGCACTGTGTCCTGTAGTGGAGGATGCACTGTGTCCTGTAGTGAAGGATGCACTGTGTCCTGTAGTGAAGGATGCACTGTGTCCTGTAGTGAAGGATGCACTGTGTCCTGTAGTGAAGGATGCACTGTGTCCTGTAGTGAAGGATGCACTGTGTCCTGTAGTGAAGGATGCACTGTGTCCTGTAGTGAAGGATGCACTGTGTCCTGTAGTGGAGGATGCACTGTGTCCTGTAGTGAAGGATGCACTGTGTCCTGTAGTGAAGGATGCACTGTGTCCTGTAGTGGAGGATGCACTGTGTCCTGTAGTGAAGGATGCACTGTGTCCTGTAGTGGGAGTGCTATATCCAGATTTTTTACCCAGGCCTTCTCCCTGAGGTGTGTGCACTTAACTCACTCCACCTGGTGGATTCCCCCATGAAAATAATACTATAGTGTTACTATGGTAGGAATCCTGTAGTATTTACTGTAGTGTTTTTGTGGACTTTACTGTAGTCTGGACTGAAGTCTGCAAAAACACAACAATGAATACTAGGCTTGGTCGATATACCGTTTACCGGTGTATTTCGAAATACCGGCAGTATGATATTCAATACCGTTTAAAAAAACATTTATTTTGGGGTTGGGGGCAGACTGGACTGCGGGGGGGGTGTGTGCTACGCCACTGCTTAAAACTATAACTAACTATAAGAAATCTAAGATGTCAAATAAATTATATCCCTGTTGCTTAAATTGGTTTGTGCAACAAAAAACAGAACAGTATGGTACAGAAACGATATGAAATAGATATCGCCCAACCCTAATGAATACTGTAGTATTTACAGTTTACTATAGTATAAATAATGTAGTAAAACATTTTATATATACTATAGTAATTACTGTTGTGTTTTTTGCGGACTGTAGTATTTTCTGTAGTGTTTTTGGAGACATTACATTTTTGTTTAATTATCTTTGACATAGAAGTGGGGGGCTTTCTCCTTGAGGAAACCTACTGGAGAAATACTGAAAGAGCAAATAGGGCCGAGTGGCGCAGCGGTCTAAGGCATTACAGACCCGGGTTCCAACCCAGGCTGCAGGCCGCGACCGGGAGACCCATGAGGCGGCGCACAATTGGCCCAGCGTCATCCGAGTCAGGGGAGGGTTTGGCCGGCCGGGATGTCCTTGTCCCATCGCGCTCTAGCGACTCCTTGTGGCGGGCCGGACACATGCACGCTGACTTCGGTCGCCAGCTGGACGGTGTTTCCTCCGACACATTGGTGCGGCTGGTTTCCGGGTTAAGCGAGCAGTGTGTCAAGAAGCAGGGTCGTGTTTCGGAGGATGCATGGCTCTCGACCATCGCCCCCACCGAGTCCGTACGGGAGTTACAGCGATGGGACAAGACTGTAACTACCAATTGGGGAGAAGAAGGGGTAAAAAGTACCAAATAAAATAAAAAGACCAAATAACCTGTAGATAGGTAGGATTGGGTTCTGAACAGGGAGTTCAGAGCTTCTTCTCTTTTCATAACCATAGGGAACACAATATATGGTAATGTAGGTTTCTCACTTATGGGTGGCACAAATTGGGATATGGGGGAGGGGAATGGGCAGGGTATATGCAAATTAAATACTGTTATGTAGTGTTTTTGCTGACATTTCTGTAGTATTTACTACAGTGTTTTTGTGTGGATAATACTGTAATATTTATTATAGTATTGTACACTATACTACAAAATGCTATACTAAGTACTACACTCGGGAGCGGTACTATACTAAGTAATGCTCCAGAGTGGTGCGGCGGTCTAAGGCACTGCATCTCAGTACTAGAGGCGTCACTACAGACCCTGGTTCAATTCCAGGCTGTATCACAATCCGGACGTGATTGCGAGTCCCATAGGGCGGCGCAGCGGGTTTGGCTGGGGTAGGCTATCATTGATAAGTTCCTTTCCTGAGGATGGCTCACAAACTCACAGTTCTGGGTGACTTTAACCTCCCTACGTCTACCTTTGACTCATTTCTCTCTGCCGCCTCCTTTCCACTCCTCTCCTGACCTCACCCTCTCACCGTCCCCCCCTACTCACAAGGCAGGCAATACGCTTGACCTCATCTTTACTAGATGTTGTTCTTCTACTAATCTCACTGCAACTCCCCTCCATGTCTCCGACCACTACTTTCTCTCGCTCTCTCTCTCGCTCTCCTCCAACACTACTCACTCTGCCTCTATTCAGATGGTAATGCGCCGTCGCAACCTTCGCTCTCTCTCTCCTGCTACTCTCTCCTCTTCCATCCTATCATCTCTTCCCTCTGCTCAATCCTTCTCCCTCCAATCTCCTGATTCTGCCTCCTCAACCCTCCTCTCCTCCCTTTCTACATCCTTTGACTCTCTATGTCCCCTATCCTCCCGGCCGGCTCGGTCCTCCCCTCCTGCTCCGTGGCTTGACGACTCATTGCGAACTCACAGAACAGGGCTCCGGGCAGCCGAGCGGAAATGGAGGAAAACTAGACTCCCTGCGGACCTGGCATCTTTTCACTCCCTCCGCTCTACATTTTCTTCCTCTGTTTCTGCTGCTAAAGCCACTTTCTACCACTCTAAATTCCAAGCATCTGCCTTTAACCCTAGGAAGCTCTTTGCCACCTTCTCCTCCCTGCTGAATCCTCCTCCCCCTCCCCCCCTCCTCCCTCTCTGTGGATGACTTCGTCAACCATTTTGAAAAGAAGGTTGACGACATCCGATCCTCGTTTGTTAAGTCAAATGACACTGCTGGTCCTGCTCACACTGCCCTACCCTATGCTTTGACTTCTTTCTCCCCTCTCTCTCCACATGAAATCTTGCGACTTGTGACGGCCGGCCGCCCAACAACCTGCCCGCTTGACCCTATCCCCTCCTCTCTTCTCCAGACCATTTCCGGAGACCTTCTCCCTTACCTCACCTCGCTCATCAACTCATCCTTGACCGCTGGCTATGTCTCTTCCGTCTTCAAGAGAGCGAGAGTTGCACCCCTTCTCAAAAAACCTACACTCGATCCCTCTGATGTCAACAACTACAGACCAGTATCCCTTCTTTCTTTTCTCTCCAAAACTCTTGAGCGTGCCGTCTTTAGCCAACTCTCTTGCTATCTCTCTCAGAATGACCTTCTTGATCCAAACCAGTCAGGTTTCAAGACTGGTCATTCAACTGAGACTGCTCTTCTCTGTCACGGAGGCTCTCCGCACTGC
The DNA here is from genome assembly GCF_964263955.1 of Coregonus lavaretus. Taxonomy (NCBI): domain Eukaryota; kingdom Metazoa; phylum Chordata; class Actinopteri; order Salmoniformes; family Salmonidae; genus Coregonus; species Coregonus lavaretus. The sequence continues at coordinate 2,448,670 of NC_140000.1, read as the reverse complement.
TAAAGCTAACTCTCTCTCCTCTGCTCTTGTCCTTCTAGACCTGTCTGCTGCCTTTGATACTGTGAACCATCAGATCCTCCTCTCCACCCTCTCCGAGTTGGGCATCTCCGGCGTGGCTCACTCCTGGATTGTGTCCTACCTGACAGGTCGCTCCTACCAAGTGGCGTGGCGAGAATCTGTCTCCGCACCACGTGCTCTCACCACTGGTGTCCCCCAGGGCTCAGTTCTAGGCCCTCTCTTATTCTCGCTATACACCAAGTCACTTGGCTCTGTCATATCCTCACATGGCCTCTCCTATCATTGCTACACAGACAACACACAACTAATCTTCTCCTTTCCCCCTTCTGATAACCAGGTGGCGAATCGCATCTCTGCATGTCTGGCAGACATATCAGTGTGGATGACGGATCACCACCTCAAGCTGAACCTCGGCAAGACGGAGCTGCTCTTCCTCCCGGGGAAGGACTGCCCGTTCCATGATCTCGCCATCACGGTTGACAACTCCGTTGTGTCCTCCTCCCAGAGTGCAAAAAGCCTTGGCGTGACCCTGGACAACACCCTGTCGTTCTCCGCTAACATCAAGGTGGTGACCCGATCCTGTAGGTTCATGCTCTACAACATTCGGAGAGTACGACCCTGCCTTACACAGGAAGCGGCACAGGTCCTAATCCAGGCACTTGTCATCTCCCGTCTGGATTACTGCAACTCGCTGTTGGCTGGGCTCCCTGCCTGTGCCATTAAATCCCTACAACTCATCCAGAATGCCGCAGCCTGTCTGGTGTTCAACCTTCCCAAGTTCTCTCACGTCACCCCGCTCCTCCGCACACTCCACTGGCTTCCAGTTGAAGCTCGCATCTGCTACAAGACCATGGTGCTTGCTGCTCTGGCACAAGTTCCCTCACGACGCCAGGACAGCGGAGTCACTCACCACCTTCCGGAGACACTTGAAACCCCACCTCTTTAAGGAATACCTGGGATAGGATAAAGTAATCCTTCTACCCCCCCTTACCCCACCCCCACAAAAAAAAAATATATATATTGTAAAGTGGTTATCCCACTGGCTATAAGGTGAATGCACCAATTTGTAAGTGCTCTGGATAAGAGCGTCTGCTAAATGACGTAAATGTAATTGTAAATAAGAATTTGTTCTTAACTGACTTGCCTAGTTAAATAAAGGTAAAATAAAATATTTAAAAAAAACACATGATCAAGGGATACTACAGTGTATGGTATTCTATAGTAAGTACTATAGTATTCCATAGTAAACTGTAGTATTTTTTTTTATGTGGGTTTAAATTAGAGCACTGAATTGGTTTAAGCATTCATTATTTTGATATCATGGATGGTCAGTCCTTGCATCCATAGCGCTGTCTACACATTTGAGAGTGGTTACATTTATCCAGGCCCATCCCTCAGCTTCTGAACAAAACAGAGGCGGGGTCACCACTTTGTTATTGTTTTAATTAAGGACTCTAGCTTTACATCAGTCAATTCCTGTTCAAATATGTGAGGGGGAGTGAATGAGTTCAGTACACACTGACTGCACACTTCAGAGAGAATCAGAATTCAGCCAGGTCACGTGTCCCAAATGGCACCCTTTTCCCTATATCGTGCACTACTTTTGACCAGAGCCCTATGGGTGCCATTTGGGAGACAACCAGGGTGGGTTCCCCACTGCTGCTCTCGCCAGCAGCATTCCCACAGAGGCTGAAATTCCCTGGATTCTCTGACACCTCAATTAAACCCTGAAGCCAGCCAGAGTCCCAGCCAGGGACCAGGGGGAAAGGGATCCGACCAGGGACCCAGGAACCCAGCCAGGGACCAGGGTATATAATAAGCAGTGGGCTAAAGGGATGAATGGGCTTCACTGTCAGACCAGGGGCTTATTCAGGAGAGTGCTTCAGTGCAATGTTACAGACCATTTAAATATAAAAGTGAATTGTAGAATAGACAAGGTTCTCTATACATTTGTCTGAAGGATCGTACTACTGTACTCCATTGAATACGCCCCTGGACTGCCCCTGTCTGTCCTTCTACAGTGTCCCCTCAGCTTTGCTTTTATTTCACTAAATGGGACACCATGTCACTAGGCTTTTTATTGATGAAATACCGGAACTGAGAGTGAAAAATATGTTTAAAGCTCAGACGCAAACAAGGATTTTGACAAGCCGCTGACCTACACTGCCACAGGAATGAAGAACAAAAACCACTAATTACAGGAAGAAGTCAAAAGTTGGCATGACTTTCCTTTGTGGTCTGTTGATCCAAACAGATCATGTCTCCCAAATAACAGAATCAAAAGGACAAGATGTACATCCCAACTAGCACCCTTTCCCTGTATAGTGTACTACATTTGACCAGGCCCCCCTTCTGCACCATGAAAAGGCTGGCATTTGGGACTCTAACAAGTTGTTAGATTGGACAATCTGTTTTATCATTCAATGTGTCAATGGAAACGTCCAAGTCATGATGAAATAATAGGCTCATATGTGAGCATGCCGACACTGACAGAATAATGTATAGAGTGACTAACTACACATAGCCAACTAAAAAAGGGCGGATCCATACAAAGCAAAATATGTGATACAATTTGATGGACAGGTACAGTAGCTACATTGGTTTCTCTCTTCCTTGTTGACACTGAAGTGTCCTTTCGCAATTTGTCTAACATTGCTATGTCTGACGCTTACAGCTCAACACGTGGAACCTTCCAGAAAGCCAACACAAATCTCCCAAACACCTTAGTTACCCTCCAAATAACACATTTGGGACACACACTTGTTACAGTAGTGCACACAAATATTAGCTAGCTTCGTGAGCGAGGTGCGGAACACGTGCAGACATTTTGGGTTTGCCATTTGGCTGAGACAGAGCAGATGAGTGGTCGCATGGGACACGTTCCTAGCGTTTTGCTAACTTTATTAGCCAACTGTCCGATTGATATATCAAGCTAATACAACCACTTTTCTGGCCAATTAACTCATTGGTATTTCTGAAGCATTTCGAGCACAATTTGACGGAGTACAAAATGACAGCAGATGATTTGCACAATTCCACATAACTTGTGGCAAACAAGCTAACTGGATATATGGTTTAGATTGCCAATAAGCAAACTAGTTATAGGTAGTCTAGAAATATAGCTAACACGCTCGATGTTTGGTTAGCAATGGTAGCTAGCATGATATTATTAGCTTGCTAGCTATCAACTCTGAGTCCCAGCCTGACTGGATCCAGCTAGTTGGCTAGTGAGCGTTGCAAGAATGGTGAGTGGATTGCTAGCCTAACCTGACTTGCGTTTCGCTATTTGAACCCTTTTTTCGTGGCACTGAGCCCCTCACGCTGTTTCGAAGTCTAATGGGCTATGAAGGAGATGGTAATAAAATGTATGACTTTACCTGACGTTCTCCGTGTGATTCCGTCAGAATTTCAGATCTCCATAGATTCCGTGCACCCCAGAGTAGGCTACTCTTTCTCGCTCGCAACCGGCGACGCCTGTCATGGAGACATGCCGCCGAATGACGTTTGATCTCGAAGTCCACTTTAGAGACGAGTAGTTAGCGAATGTAGTTTCCACCCACTTAATAACGTACTACAGAAATACTTTCATGCAAACTCTGATTACTATCAGTTTGCTTTGCTTACCAGATTGGTTGGACTAATTTCCTCACACTCACTGAACTTGGTATAGTATAAAATATTATCAATATTTTATATTGTGTCTAAACTTCAGACTTGCTCTTTTCCGTTCATATATAGTTTTCAGATTGCACTACAATCACCGTAATTATTTATTCAATTATAGATGATTCTGTATTTGACATTGACTGTGACCACGCTCTACAAACAGCTTTAACCCACACAGCAACATCCTTATATAGTATAGCCCGCTATGGGACCTGGTCAAAAGTAGTTCACTATATAAGGAATAGGGTGCCATTTGGGACGTATTATCCCTATGTTAGTTAAACAACATGACTAGCCACTGTTACACATTCATACTCCTTGTGAAATAAATAACAAGCATTAAACACGAGTAGCCTATACAGTGTCTTCGGAAAGTATTCAGACCCCTCGACTTTTTCCACATTTTGTTACGTTACAGCCTTATTCTAAAATTGATTAAGTTAATTTATTTTTCCTCATCATTCTACACACAATAGCCCATAATGACAAAGCGAAAACCGGTTTTTAGAAATGTTTGCAAATGTATTAAAATAAAAAACAGAAATACCTTATTTACATAAGTATTCAGACCCTTTGCTTTGAGAATCGAAATTGAGCTCAGGTACATCCTGTTTCCACTGATCATCCTTGAGATGTTTGTACAACTTGATTGGAGTCCACTTGTGGTCAATTCAATTGATTGGACATGATTTGGAAAGGCACACCTGTCTATATAAGGTCCCACAGTTGACAGTGCATGTCAGAGCAAAAACCAAGCCATGAGATCGAAGGGATTGTCCGTCGAGCTCCAAGACAGATTGTGTCAAGGCACAGATCTGGGGAATGGTACCAAAACATTTCTGCAGCATTGAAGGTCCCCAAGAACACAGTGGCCTCCGTCATTCTTAAATGGAAGAAGTTTGGAACCACCAAGACTCTTCCTAGAGCTGGTCGCCCGGCCAAAGTGAGCAATCGGGGGAGAAGGGCCTTGGTCAGGGAGGTGACCAAGAACCCGATGTTCACTCTGACATACCTCCAGAGTTCCTATGTGGAGATCGGAAAACCTTCCAGAAGGACAACCATCTCTGCAGCACTCCACAAATCAGGCCTTTATGGTAGAGTGGCCAGACAGAAGCCACTCCTCAGTAAAAGGCACATGACAGCCCGCTTGGAGTTTGCCAAAAGGCACCTAAAGACTCTCAGACCATGAGAAACAAGATTGTCTGGTCTGATGAAACCAAGATTGAACTCTTTGGCCTGAATGCCAAGCGTCACATCTGGAGGAAACCTGGCACCATCCCTACGGTGAAGCATGGTGGTGGCAGAATCATGCTGTGGGGATGTTTTTCAGCGGCAGGGACTGGGAGACTAGTCATGATTGAGGGAAAGATGAACAGAGCAAAGTACACAGATATCCTTGATGAAAACCTGCGCAGGACCTCAGACTGGGGTGAAGGTTCACCTTCCAACAGGACAACGACCCTAAACACACAGCCAAGACAACGCAGGAGTGGCTTCGGGACAAGTCTGTGAAAGTCCTTGAGTGGCCCAGCCAGAGCCCGGACTTGAACCCGATCGAACATCTCTGGAGAGACCTGAAAATAGCTGTGCAGCAACGCTCCACATCCAACCTGACAGAGCTTGAGAGGATCTGCAGAGAAGAATGGGAGAAAATCCCCAAATACAGGTGTGTCAAGCTGGTAGCGTCAACTGTAGCTCAGTTGGTAGAGCATGGCACTTGCAATGCCAGGGTTGTGGGTTCGTTTCCCACAGGGGGCCAGTATGAAAAATGTATGCACTCACTAACTGTAAGTCGCTCTGGATAAATGACAACAACAAAAAAATGTTTACTGAAGGCTGTAATCGCTGTCGAAGGTGCTTCAACAAAGTGCTGAGTAAAGGGTCTGAATACATATGTAAATGTGATGTTTTTTTTAATTATCAATTTGCACACATTTCTAAAAACCAGTTTTTGCTTTGTCATTATCGGGTATTGTGTGTAGTTCGATGAGCAAAAAAAAACTATTTTATCAATTTTAGAATAAGGCTATAACGTAACAAAATGTGGAAAATATCATGGGGTCTGAATACTTTCCGAATGCACTGTATATTTCAGTACAGCCAAGACACCAGAGCCCTGGTCAAAAGTTGTCCACAATATAGGTTGTCAATTGAGACTCAAACAGAGAATCTTATGTTACATTTGAGCATTCTATAACATTGAACGCTCTAGAACAGGCCCCACATTATCTTCTAAAACAGGACTTAGTCCCAAATGGCACCCTACCAGGCCCCAATGGGACTCTGGTCAAAAGTAGTTCACTACAAAGGTAATAGGGTGCCATTTGGGACACAAATTAGGTAACTGTGTTCATGCACCAGATCTTCATTATCATATGAGGTCCCTTTGAGGTAACCAGGCCAGCGTCCTAAATAGCAAACTATTCCGTAGTGAACTACTTTTGACATTGGCCCATAGGGATCCAAGGCCACTTAATACGATTATACACCTTAATCTGTTTTCACGTTCGGCAAGGTGCTGTTATATAGGCGATTATACACAATCAAAATCCACACAGACCAGTGAAAGGTTAACAGTGTTACACATTGAAATAATGAATCGAATGTTATTCTCACCTTTCACTCCGCTGTTTGAAGGCTAGATTCCAAGCTGGAGTATTATGGTGTCTGAGAGTACCAGGCCACTCCAGTAGAGGGCAGTATATCTCTTCGTAAAACCAGTGGGAACAAAGAGAACCCTGTGCACAGCTGTGGTTCTTGGTGTAGATCCAGGTCCTTTTATTTTTTATTTTTTATTTAACCTTTATTTAACCAGGTAAGCCAGTTGAGTACAAGTTCTCATTTACAACTGCGACCTGGCCAAGATAAAGCAAAGCAGTGTGATAAAAACAACAACACAGAGTTACATATGGGGTAAAACAAAACATAAAGTCAAAAATACAACAGAAAATATATATACAGTGTGTGCACATGTAGCAAGTTATGGAGGTAAGGCAATAAATAGGCTATAGTGCAAAATAATTACAATTAGTATTAACACTGGAATGATAGAGAGATGATGTGCAAATAGAGATACTGGGGTGCAAATGAGCAAAATAAATAACAATATAGGGATGAGGTAGTTGGGCGGGCTAATTTCAGATGTGCTGTGTACAGGTGCAGTGATCGGTAAGGTGCTCTGACAACTGATGCTTAAAGTTAGTGAGGGAGATAAGTGTCTCCAGCTTCAGAGATTTTTGCAATTTGTTCCAGTCATTGGCAGCAGAGAACTGGGAAGGAATGGCGGCCAAAGGAGGTGTTGGCTTTGGGGATGACCAGTGAGATATACCTGCTGGAGCGCATACTACAGGTGGGTGTTGCTATGGTGACCAATGGTTGTGGCAGGAACAGCTAGTATCCAATAAGTGTAAAATCCACACTAGAAAATACACTTATCTTATTAAGACCACTTTGTTTACTTTCTGATTCTGGAGTCCTAGTATTTTCTTGTTGATATACTTAAGAGTCACATTATAAAACAATGATCCAAAGTACTTTAAATTATGTATTTAATCCAACCAGTAAATGTTTATTTTGGTTTACAGTACACTGTGATACACAAAGGCAAAAGTAACATATGTACAGGACACTTCTATGACAGACAGAGAGAGGTGGTTGCATGCAGACTGCAGATATCCATTAAAGTCCAGGTCAGGTCAGTAACCAGCAGGCAATGTGGTGGTGGTGTTGTTGTTGTGACAAACAGCAAGTGGTGTTGTTGAAAGGGACTGGTATGGAAGTCCGTAATACACTGGCATCACCACCACAACGGTAGGTCCTCATATCTATCAGGAGAAACAAGCAAAGTGTTCATTAATGTTGGACCATTATTATGTTGGACCATTGACTACTAACTCTAGCTAGCTACAGTCAGGGATGAGTATATTGCTGTGTCTGTTGCTCTTAATATAGCCTATAGGGTATAGTGCATAAAAAAAAAAAAGAGGTAGTATGAAACTGCTTAAACAAAAATAATGGATTAGAGCTAGGCTACTAATCCCCACCCCCAAAAAGAAGATAGCTAAAGCTGATCATACTGAGGAGAGGTATATCGGTATCCTTGGAACGTTTTTACACCCACTTTCCATAGCTTGTTCGTGGGATGCTCTCTGTGCTCTCCCTCTGTAACAGGTCAGATAACACTGTATCAGGGCTGGATCTTTTCCCATACCTGAGAGAGCGGGGTAAAGATATATTTTTTTATATTGCAACCGTTTATTTCATTCAATGTTAAACCTTATGAAATACAGATAATTTGTGAAAGGTGAGTAACAAAAGAGAAACATTATCAGAACCACTTTGGAAATGTGTTTTTCAAATGTTATCTTCTGGGATCAAATGCACATCTTGTGAAATGTATGAATGTAATTGTTTACCCAAAATAATAATCGTCATCATATGCTGTACCTTCCCATCACCAAAAGAAGAACTCACCGCTGTCGAGTGATTTTGTTGATGTAGTGTCTGAGTGCAGAGTAATACTTGGCGAGATCCTCGGTAGGCGCACCTTCTTCTGGACTGGCAGGTTTGGATGGATAAGCGTTCACAAGAGTTGACATGCATACCAGCGAGCACACCGCCAGCATACCCAGAGACATTGCTGCGTTAGGGCGCATCTAAAGCACACAAAGGCGCAGAGAAACAAACGAGAAAACAAATAAATGCACTGTCGCTTTGCTCCTGTCCTTAGTTCACAATGTAGCCAATCATTTTTATTTGCCACTGTGGGTAATTACTTATAAATGAACTGTAACTAACCATAAAGCCAACAACACCTTGTTATCTGAAACAATATTCCATCATCTTTAATAACCAACTCTGAAAACATATTAACCAACTCTGAAAATATGAATGTGCAAAAAAAGGTTTTCCATGAAGACAAATATTTTCTTTATTAATTTAAATCAAGAGCAACTTCACCAAACCTTGAAGTCTATACAAAAGGCAAATAATCAGCGACAGAAAAGTGTTTTTACTCACTTTATTTTGTGAAGACTGGAGATGGTTTCGTTGAATGACTGACTATTCTGTGCTCGCGACGGTCTTTTGCAGCAAGCATCTTGTGAGTTTTATACCTGTGGCGTGGAGCGCATTTGGAGGAGGGGAGGGGGCCCAAAGAATGCATAAGTAATTTTCACCTCAGACTGCAAGGAAAAGTGTTTAGGGATGGGCAATAGAACTCTTTGACAAATGTTAAACCAGAATATATACCCCTACTTAAATTAGTCATCAGTGTTTGAACAATGCTGATTTCATGTTGAGATTTAAAAAGTAACGAAACGCGTCATTGTCATCTACACATCACTCTAAATGTCTAATCAAATGTATGGATGGACATCTGAACATGTTGGACACGGAATAAATAATGTCAACTGTAGTCTATCTGAGAGAGTATCATCCTTATTGAAGATAAGTAAACTTGTTAAGAGCATCACATATATAGGAAACTAAATATTTGCAATGAGTCACTAAACTTTGCTCAACCATGCCATCGACCTCTGACAACTGCAATTTGTTATGTTATGATAAGCAATGCCAGTGGAAGTCCATTTGTTTCAATAATGGGCTTACATTGAAAGGCACTCTGGAATATGGATGTCCCCAGATACAAGTCTGAATTCATATAGTATGTACTGAATACTTCAGAAAGTATTCACTTTTTCTACATTGTGTTACAGCCTGAATTTAAAATGGATTAAATTAGATTGTCGCTGATCTACACACACACACACACACACACAATACCCCATGATGTTAGTGGAATTATGTTTTTAGAAAAGATTACTAATTAATTAAAAATGCAAAGCTGAAATGTATGTATGTGCCTTTTATAAAAACGTAAGAATCGTTGGCTCCAGTCTATTCAGTGATCCAATCCTTTAGACTTATCTTAGCAATATGCTGCAAAAAAAACAAAATCCTAAGCTAGAACATTCTCAGTCTTTTCGCTCACATGACTTCCCTGCATCTAGTCAGACGAGAGGAGTTTAGCTGCTTAGCCCTTGTGGCCTTCAGTAATTAAGAGGAGTTTAGCTGCTTTGCTCTTGTGGACTTCAGTAATTATAATTGACCGTTAATATTGATGGAAGTGTCTGAGAGAGGATCAACTCCAAGTCCGCATCCCAAATAGCACACTATTCCCGTTGTAGTGCACTATGTAGGGAATAGGGTGGCATTTTGGATGCTTCACATTTTAAATTTTAGTCATTTAGCAGACGCTCTTCTCCAGAGCAACTTACAGTTAGTGAGTGCATACATTATGCACTCAAGCAGCTAGAGAAAGCAGCAAAGCAGGTTCACTACTTCCAGTGATGCCATCAGTTCATGCCATAACTAACTAATTATCTGTCTATAGCTATACCCCAGACTGGTGTTGGTGATAGGAAATAGTAAAATAACTTACAATCTGGATAGCAGAGTATTACATTGGCATCACTGTGAATCATATTCCCTTGTCTGTAACCGGAGTTGTAACACAATGCATCGGGAGTACATGTGTGAGTGAGGGCACAGCAGGTCACAGTGATCACAGACATGATCACAGCATGCGTTCATCCAGTCCCTTGTTCACCTAAATTGATCTCTCCATAAGAGAGATTGCTGTACAATTGCCAGAGTACAGGCAGGGACAATGGCTTGAAGTGGATTTATAGTTTAAAAAAGTTTAATTTTAAATCAAATCAAATCAAATCAAATTTTATTGGTCACATGCGCCGAATACAACAGGTGCAGACATTACAGTGAAATGCTTACTTACAGCCCTTAACCAACAGTGCATTTATTTTAAACAAAAAAGTAAGAATAAAACAACAACAAAAAAGTGTTGAGAAAAAAAGAGCAGAAGTAAAAAATAAAGTGACAGTAGGGAGGCTATATATACAATAGAATAAAGTGACAGTAGGGAGGCTATATATACAGAGTGCCCACTTTGAGATAACTGCCTATCTGACAAGCTCTTCATGGTTTTCCACTATAAAACTGTTGATGCTTATCTTGAATCGATGGATGGTTGATTTGTTCATTTTGCATTAAATGTGTTTATGAAAAATGTCCCAGTGGTTCTGGGAAATGTAGTTATCTTAGTTTAAAACACTAAAGGGGACGAGGAAAAGTGCATTTCAAAACAGGCAGACAAGTCCTAGTAGTAAAACATGGTGTTTACATTTACTGTCTGCTCGTCTTCCTCCATCAGCTCTTCCTATTACAAAGTCAAGTGTATTAAAATGATGCATCTTTCAGGGCGAATAGTGCCTCTTCCAAACACTTAATCACAACAAAACTGCCTGAGACTCCTACGTACACTAACAGGTCAGCAGGTAGCCTAGTGGTTAAGAGCGTTGGGCCAGTAACCGAAAGGTCGCTGGTTCGAGTCCACGAGCAGACTAGGTGAAAAATCTGTCGATGTTGCCTTGAGCAACTCTTAATTGCTCTGGATAACAGAATATGCTAAACTGTAACAGCCATTACTTGGGACATGTAAAATAGTGACTTCTACCACCCATTAGATACAAGCAATTCAAACAGCCACCCATTAAACAAAAGGGCATCAAATTATAGTTAGGCTTTGTAAAGAACCACTCCCGATGGACACCCATAATTTCTCACGAATAATTTAGCTATCAATTTCAATGCAAGTCTACTCAAAGGATAGACCAAAAACTTTTCCTTCAGGACTGAAGACCTCTGGGTAAATCTCTCAAGCCCTAATGCAGACAGGTAATTCTCAAACCAGTGACACCACTCTCACAGATCCTCCTCAATTTGATGAGCCATTAACTGTAATGGGAAACCATCCCCAGACAGGCAGAAGATTGGCAGCAGTAGTGCCTCTCATTGAAGCCTGATGTTCCACATCAGAACAACAAGGATTAAGGAACTCATTAACACATAAGGACAAGCCCATATACAGCTGGCTCCATATGGAATGAGGCATTGAAGCAAACACCTTTTGTCTCCAGTAGTTTGGATTTGAAATCAAATTATAAGAATGAGGCAAAAGTACAAAATTAACATTGGTGTTTTGACAGACAGAGAACAGACAAAAAAAAAAACTTCTTATGAAGATTTGTCCGAATTACTCTCAACTCAACATTCTTGAAAATAGTGGGCACAAAAATCAAACCATAGCTTTTCAACAAGTGAAGGGTGAGAAAACATGTAATGATAACAATTTTCCAGGGGATTTTCAGAGATTTTCCAGTAGATTGGCGCTGACAACGTCCCTATCAGGCAAGTCAGGAGACAGTCAGCAACAGAGTACAGAACTAGTGTTACAAAGTACATAGCAGCAAAAACTCAAACTAACTTCTTACAACTGAAAGCATTGTGCTGGTGGTTGTTCCCTTTTGAGTTCTAAACGAGATCAGGTCCATACAGATCTTCTCAGAACGTCTCATTTTATTTACTGTAAAAAGTGATAACTGCAAGACGTCACCCGATTACTGAATAGAACATTTAAAAAGGAAAACAATACAGAGCTAAACAGAATTAAACTGTGCTTTTACATTGGCAGAACAACAGAACAAATAAAACATTGTAGTATTGAAGTAGTCTGGGTGCCAGTCTGTTTAGCCATTGTTCCACTCCGGCATGCTAAACATCTTTGGCATATGTCACGGAGTGGAATGTTAGCTAAAACAGACATGACCCATGCTAGTATTAAAGTAAAACTGTCAACCAAACTATCCCAGTATGTACCGGTTACTCTACTAGCTCCTGGTTGCCTGGTTACTGGTCAGACAGGAAGTAGTCATCAGCCAGGGTCTCAGCAGCAGTCAGTCTTCCAACACACACCAGCAGCTTAGACAGCAGGGCCTGGAGTTTGGCCTCCTGGCAAAGAGGACAACATCATTTTAACACTGTGTGATTGTCTTTCAATGGAAAGCGTGTTACAAATGACATGTATTATTCTCATAATTACTCATGGTAGACCTGCAGTTTGGGAGCAAAAATAAAAATGCATTCTAAATGTATTAAAGCATGAAAAGGCTATCAGGGCTACTAACCAGTTTCACCCCGCTGATATCCAGGGCCAGTCTTCTTCCACTATCCAGATCACAGTTGAACCCTTGGGCGTGCAGCTGCAAACAGAGCGTTATTGATGCCACAAAATAATGGTATGGACCCAACTGCTTACTGGGAGCTTATTGTTAATAAGTCTATTGTTCACATCTCCTAGAGTTTCTCCTGATCAATATTCAACGTTATCATTTAACTTTTGAAAACGCTTTCTCCTGTATGACATGTCAAGAGCTTCTCCCGAAACCCCTTAAAAACACATACATTCCTGCTGTATTCTACTCTGTCTCAAAGCTGCTTGACCATCCATCTTATTTTATACAGAGACCTGGGCTGATCTACGGAGAGGGCAACATGAAGGTGTTCTACCCAGAACAGCAGGCAGCCGTAGGAGTACAAGTCACAGGCAGGAGTAGGAGGTGTGCCTTGGGCCTGGCGGAGCTCTGGGGCCACCAGGCTGATAGAGCCCGTCACCATCCCACTGTCCATTGCCCTCTGCACCTGGAATCAACATCAAACCATGAAACAACCATACATGGCAATCATTCAGACAGGTGTAAAAGAAACCAAGGTGCATGAGATACAGTGTATTTAAAATGGAGGGGGGAAGAATGTTTTTTTTGTTTGACGAGAGCGGTGTGTGGTAAGTTAGGGTTGAGGACAGGGTACTCACAGGAGTCTTTGTGAAGTCGTAGTCTCCCACCATGCCTTGGTGTCGGTGGAGGACGAACACGTTGTTGGGGTTGAGGGAGGCATGGGTGATGCCTGCAGCGTGGAGGGCCTGGAGCCCCCTGGCCACTCCTCTCATCACCTTCACACTCTCCTGATGGGAGAGACGGGACAGTAGGTCAATGTGCTATACTATCACAAAACAAGGGCACGTGAATAGGGTTCCAAAATTGCCCGATTTTCAAGAAAACTCTGTTAGAAGATTCCAGGAATCAGAAGGAAAGTCCAGGAATCCTCAAACTGGGATTTCTGGAAACCTGGAAATTTTGGGAAAGTTAACAGAATTTTGTAAACCTCATCGTAAAATATGGAGAAGGTAGCAGAGAAAACTCACTGTGGCAGTTAGGGGTTTGGCAGCCTGAACAGCCCAGAGACTTCCATTGGGGAAGTATGGCACCATCACATAGGCAAGAGGGTCTGACTGAAAGAGAAGGGTTCGTACTAGAACATACATCATGACAAATGGAGAACACAGACCTCTTTAAAAGGCTCTGCATGGTCAATCCGACATCTGAAGTGGCTGTACAGCATTTACTGTGATGCAGCCTCCACAGACTTCAGGGCTTTCATGATTCTTGCGCTTAGCAGAGCTATTGTGAAGGAAGTTATCAAGGAAGTGAGTTTGTGTTTATAGAGGACGTACCGCCCCCACCTACCGTCAACCAATCATGTCAATACAGAGCTATAGTTCCACCTCCCCCACCCTCAATCTACACAAAATACCCCATAATGACAAAGCAAAAACAGGTTTAGACATTTTTGCAAATGTATTAAAAATAAAGAACTGAAATATTACATTTACATAAGTATTTAGACCCTTTACTCAGTACTTTGTTGAAGAACCTTTGGCAGCGATTACAGCCTCGAGTCTTCTTGGATATAACGCTACAAGCTTGGCACACCCGTATTTGGGGAGTTTCTCCCATTCTTCTCTGCAGATCCTCTCAAGCTCTGTCAGGTTGGATGTGGAGTGTCGCTGCACAGCTATTTCCAGGTCTCTCCAGAGATGTTTGATCGGGTTCAAGTCCGGGCCCTGGCTGGGTCACTCAAGGACATTCAGAGACTTGTCCCGAAGCCATTCCTGCGTTGTCTTGGCTGTGTGCTTAGGTTTGTTGTCCTGTTGGAAGGTGAACCTTCGCCCCAGTCTGAGGTCCTGAGCGCTCTGGAGCAGGTTTCCATCAAGGATCTCTCTGTACTTTGCTTTGTTCTGTACTTTGCTTTTTTTTGCTTTGTCATTATGGGGTATTGTGTGTAAATAGCTGAGGATTTGTATTTATTTAATCAATTTTAGAATAAGGCTGTAACGTAACAAAATGTGGAAAAAGTAAAGGGGTCTGAATACTTTCCGAATGCACTGTATATGAAGCTTAGGTGATTGGGTCTAGACAGAGATGCTGAGTGAGCAGTACCTTGCCAAAGAACAGGGCCAGAAGAGGGAGTATTCCAGAGTCAGGCTGACTCTCCCTCTGCGTCCTGGTTCGGTGAAACTGGGTGGTTCTCTCCAGCACTCTGGCCTCTGCCTCCTCATTTACAGTGTAACCCTGAAAGGGAAACCAGACACAAACCACCAATAAGGATAACAACTAAACCTCCGTCAAAAGAGCAGGGTCTCTTTCAGTTGGAACTAAATGTGATCAAACGTCTTTAAAACAGGAGCAGTAATACAGGAACATGTCCAAAAAGAACATTCATTTGGCTTCAAAACGTTGGCTCACATTTGGGCCTGACAGAGAGTTTCACATATACACTATGTTTTCTTAACCTTTGAGGTTTCCTCCCAAATGGCAGCATATTTCCTATATAGTGCACAACTTTTGACCAGAGGTCTATGAGCCCCTGGTTAAAAGTAGTGCACTATATAGACAATAGGGTGCTATTTGGGACGCAACCCTAAAAGGTGTGTGAGAAAGGGGTTACCTTGAGTATGACCCTCTGTCCCTGGAACTCAGTACAGACCAGAGGCCTGCGTCCACTCAGCTCCCTCATGGGCTCAGCATCAAACATGTCCCTGTCCAGACTCCTAAACACCAGTCCTCCAGAGCTCTGCACACACACCCCTTTACTGTCACACACACTAGTATAAAATGGTTGTCGTCATCATACGCACGTCTGTGAAAGATGTAGGTGCCGGGCTAATAATGATAATACACGTGTGAAAATAACATAGTAAATTAGGAACACACTGAAATAATATTACTGGACACCTTCACAGATTTACACTAGGGGATACTACTGCAGCACAATGGGACCATATGGTCTTCTACAGAGGTATAGTTGGAGCCGTCAGGACACCGGCTGTAGCTCACCATGTAGCTGTGGATGTCTGCCTCAGGGGAGAGCTGGTGGAGCTCAGGAAAGCAGCCTTCAGCCAGAGCACTGAGCTTCATCTACAAGACAAACATGACACAGCTATTAGGGAGGGGTGTGATGTGTGGAACTGATTTAATGAGAAGTGTGGAAGTGTTCCCAGACTTAGTTGGAACACATACAGTTGAAGTCGGAAGTTTACATACACTTAGGTTGGAGTCATTAAAACTCGTTTTTTCCAACCACTCCACACATTTCTTGTTAACAAACTATAGTTTTGGCAAGTCGGTTAGGACATCTACTTTGTGCATGACACAAGTAATTTTTCCAACAATTGTTTACACACAGATTATTTCACTTATAATTCACTGTATCACAATTCCAGTGGGTCAGACGTTTACATACACTAAGTTGACTGTGCCTTTAAATAGCTTGGAAAATTCCAGAAAATGATGTCATGGCTTTAGAAGCTTCTGATAGGCTAATTGACATCATTTGAGTCAGTCAATTGGAGGTGTACCTGTGGATGTATTTCAAGGCCTACCTTCAAACTCACTGCCTCTTTGCTTGACATCATGGGAAAATCAGAAGAAATCAGCCAAGACCTCAGAAAAGAAATTGTAGACCTCCACAAGTCTGGTTCATCCTTGGGAGCAATTTCCAAATGCCTGAAGGTACCACATTCATCTGTACAAACAATAGTATGCAAGTATAAACACCATGGGACCACGCAGCCGTCATACCGCTCAGGAAGGAGACGCGTTCTGTCTCCTAGAGATGAACGTACTTTAGTGCGAAAAGTGCAAATCAGAGCATGATGCACAGGGGTGGCAGCATCATGCTCTGGGGGTGCTTTGCTGCAGGAGGGACTGGTGCACTTCACAAAATAGATGGCATCATGAGGAAGGAAAATTATGTGGATATATTGAAGCAACATCTCAAGACATCAGTCAGGAAGTTAAAGCTTAGTCTCAAATGGGTCTTCCAAATGGACAATGACCGCAAGCATACTTCCAAAGTTGTGGCAAAATGGCTTAAGGACAACAAAGTCAAGTTATTGGAGTGGCCATCACAAAGCCCTGACCTCAATCCTATAGAAAATCTGTGGGCAGAACTGAAAAAGTGTGTGCGAGCAAGGAGGCCTACAAACCTGACTCAGTTACACCAGCTCTGTCAGGAGGAATGGGCCAAAATTCACCCAACTTATTGTGGGAAGCTTGTGGAAGGCTACCCGAATCGTTTGACCCAAGTTAAACAATTTAAAGACAATGCTACCAAATACTAACTGAGTGCATGTAAACTTCTGACCCACTGGGAATGTGATTAAATAAATAAAAAGCTGAAATCAATCATTCTCTCTACTATTATTCTGACATTTCACATTCTTAAAAAAAGTGGTGATCCTAACTGACCCAAGACAGGGAATTTTTACTTGGATTAAATGTCAGAAATTGTGAAAAACTGAGTTTAAATGTATTTGGCTAAGGTGTATGTAAACTTCCGACTTCAACTGTAATTAGAATGACAGAACATATCAATGATAGAATTAGAATGACAGAACAATGTTGGAACATGTAAAGTACATATTCTTTTCTTTCTTGACTGATTTCCTGGAAAATAGTGTTTCTGGTCTCAGCGATCTCTTCCTTCTTCTTCAGAATCTCTGTTAGGTCAATATCTTCAGCCTGAGAGTGGAGAAACCATTAATAACCTCAATTTCCTATAATCCTTCTACTCTATTCACAGGAAATCATTCGGCCATTATAACTATACAAATTGAGCACATGAGCTGGGTATCCTCCGCAGACAAACCAGCGGTTCTGTGACTGTGTTCCAAATAGCATCCTATAGGCTTGGCCGGTATACCGTATACTGGGGTATTTGGAAATAGCCACGGAATGGTTTTTCAATACCGTTGAAACTATTTTTTGGGGAAGTTTTTCAATACAGAACTGTTCTCCATGTCTCCACTTTTGTCATTTACAGCATGTTTAGCCATCGTATTAGTGCAGAGCAGTCTGGTCAAAGTCTGTGCTTTTGTACATATTTTAGTGATAGGACGATGTTATTTAATGGAAGTTTAAGTTTTTCAATACATTTTTATATTTGTAGCTACTTTAAGTAAATACCTGAGGTCAACTTGTGCATTACCTTAGGAGAGGAAGCAGATCACTTTCTTTATTTCACTGGTCACATTATTTAACATTATGAAGCTTAGCGTAGTTCCTCAGAACAGTTGAGCCAGTCACGTGTTTGTTTGTAAATAGCACAACAGGAGAAAGTGGGAGATGGTGAATCCAGCTGTGTATTGACAGGGATCACGTTTTATATTGAAAGTCCGTTTTTTTTTTTGCTTCAATAGAGTGATCAGGGGCGTGCAACTATAGTTTCTTTCACAGAAAATACATTAGTGCAACACATTCGGCAGAAAATAGCTTCATTTACAACAGAAGTGCAACACTATTTTGCTGGCAGCCACACAAGTAAATGAGCTTAATGAAAAAGCAAGGCCTTTTTTGTTGTTGCCAAAAATGATGCATGGCCATCATATTTCTAATCTTTATCATAGAAAGAATGGAGCCAGATAAATGTCCTAATGTTTTGCTTAAAGTTAATCTTGCATTTTACTGGAGAAATGTGGTCTGGCTACACTAAGAAAAGTACCTGAGAAACGTAGCTAGACATCAGTCAGAGCGCTGTCTGCTTATAGAATGCCCGTTGGTGAATTCTCATCCCAGTGGAGAAGTACAACTAAAGCACGATATTAGTTTGATGCTGAGCAGAAATTACAATTAGAAGCATTTTTAATCTGCGTTTACGAGATGCAGCAAGATATTTCTTGTCGTTTTTTTCCCTGCGTTAAAAGCATACAATTCTGCATTAGGGTGACCCCTTAGTTTTACTTGCTAGTTATCTAAGTAAATGGCTGAATTAATAAGGCAAAGGGGCATCATATTGTGTTAGCTTTTTGCCGTGTTTGAGAAGTCAAAGCCCTTTTGGATGAGTTATTTGTACAGCTGCCACTGCAGCTTGATTCCCTTGTGTTTTTTCTCCTCCCCTATCTTCTCCAAGCAGAGCAGGCAGGCCCGTTGCCCTAGCGACCAAACTCCACACAGACAGTGTGTACACAGTACTGTTCTTCCTTCAGACAAGCATGCGTCAAAACTTTGTTCATTTGCACAATGTCTCTTGCTCACATTCACTTGGAAATGTCCAAACTCACCAAAAATGACATTTGATAGCTTCTACCTATAAATGTATAACTTTGAGCTGATTGCCTGTCTTTGCAATTACTTTATTTTAGTTTGACCTCGTTAGCATATATAGCTAGCAGCCTCCATGGAAATTCGCAATTACTTGTGCTAATTTTGTTAGCATTCTTGTAATAGACGCCCAATTGGCCAGAGCCATATGAGGTACACTTCAACTGTGAGAGACGGAATCTAAAACAAAAATCCAGAAAATCACATTGTATGATTTTTAAGTAATTAATTAGCATTTTATTGCATGACATAAGTATTTGATACATCAGAAAAGCAGAACTTAATATTTGGTAAAAAAACCTTTGTTTGCAATTACACAGTCAATACGTTTCCTGTAGGTCTTGACCAGATTTGCACACACTGCAGCAGGGATTTTGGCCCACTCCTCCATACAGACCTTCTCCAGATCCTTCAGGTTTCGGGGCTGTCGCTGGGCAATACGGACTTTCAGCTCCCTCCAAAGATGTTCTATTGGGTTCAGGTCTGGAGACTGGCTAGGCCACTCCAGGACCTTGAGATGCTTCTTATGGAGCCACTCCTTAGTTGCCCTGGCTGTGTGTTTCGGGTCGTTGTCATGCTGGAAGACCCAGCCACGACCCATCTTCAATGCTCTTACTGAGGGAAGGAGGTTGTTGGCCAAGATCTTGCGATACATGGCCCCATCCATCCTCCCCTCAATACGGTGCAGTCGTCCTGTCCCCTTTGCAGAAAAGCATCCCCAAAGAATGATGTTTCCACCTCCATGCTTCACGGTTGGGATGGTGTTCTTGGGGTTGTACTCATCCTTCTTCTTCCTCCAAACACGGCAAGTGGAGTTTAGACCAAAAAGCTCTATTTTTGTCTCATCAGACCACATGACCTTCTCCCATTCCTCCTCTGGATCATCCAGATGGTCATTGGCAAACTTCAGACGGGCCTGGACATGCGCTGGCTTGAGCAGGGGGACCTTGCGTGCGCTGCAGAATTTTAATCCATGACGGCGTAGTGTGTTACTAATGGTTTTCTTTGAGACTGTGGTCCCAGTTCTCTTCAGGTCATTGACCAGGTCCTGCCGTGTAGTTCTGGGCTGATCCCTCACCTTCTTCATGATCATTGATGCCCCACGAGGTGAGATCTTGCATGGAGCCCCAGACCGAGGGTGATTGACCGTCATCTTGAACTTCTTCCATTTTCTAATAATTGCGCCAACAGTTGTTGCCTTCTCACCAAGCTGCTTGCCTATTGTCCTGTAGCCTATCCCAGCCTTGTGCAGGTCTACAATGTTATCCCTGATGTCCTCACACAGCTCTCTGGTCTTTGGCATTGTGGAGAGGTTGGAGTCTGTTTGATTGAGTGTGTGGACAGGTGTCTTTTATACAGGTAACGAGTTCAAACAGGTGCAGTTAATACAGGTAATGAGTGGAGAACAGGAGGGCTTCTTAAAGAAAAACTAACAGGTCTGTGAGAGCCGGATTTCTTACTGGTTGGTAGGTGATCAAATACTTATGTCATGCAATAAAATGCAAATTAATTACTTAAAAATCATACAATGTGATTTTCTGGATTTTTGTTTTAGATTCTGTCTCTCACAGTTGAAGTGTACCTGTGATAAAAATTACAGATCTCTACATGCTTTGTAAGTAGGAAAACCTGCAAAATCGGCAGTGTATCAAATACTTGTTCTCCCCACTGTATATGGTTAGGACAAACAGCAAGATCCACTCAGATTAGGGTTAGGCAAAATTAAGGGAAACTTTCCCCAAATTCCTAGTTTTCCAGAAATCCTGGTTGGATGATTCTGGATTTCCTGCTTATTCCCTCTCAATTCTGGGAAACTTCCAACCTTGATTTCTGGAAAATCTTGGAATTAAACACTTTAAACACCTAAAACAATTCCCTCACCTTTGTGTTCAGCAGATCCTTCTCCATAATGTCACTCAGCAGATGTTGCTCACTCTGGATGTGCTGCATGACTTTGTGGAAAGCATTGGTCTCATGGTTCTGCTCCTGTTGAGTAAACAACAGCACGATGATGAGCTAGTAGTTTTGAACAGTCATCCAACTCGGGAATTCCAAGTTGGAAACTCTGACATCTTTCTAAAAGCTCCAACTTTCCGACCTGAAGATCACCGACGTCATGTTTTGACATCGTCCAGTTGTCTTTGAAGCACCATAAGACTCACTGTCACGTAGGGGTGGACAGATGAAATATGGGCTCTTGTCAAATGTAGTGCACTATAAAAAAGGGAAAAGGGTGCCATTTGGTACGTGGTCAAACTCACCCCGACTGACAGGGAAGAGTCCATCTCCTTGGCCACGTTGATCTCTGCCTGATTCAGCAGCTCATTCACTCCGTCCACTATGTCATTCACACTCACCACTGTCTTAGCAGACAGGCAGAAAAACGGAAGGGACATTGGAGGATTAGGATTTCCTGGACAATCCCAATCCTTAACTAAAAAGCACTTTCAATGGAGAAACACTGTTTATTAGTCCACGACTAGGCTGAATCTGTGTAAAGTTGCATACCCAGGAAGAACAGGAAGACCACTTGAGAAGTATTACATGTCAAATAATTTTCTGTGGGCATATCTTCAAATCACTTTGGTAAAAATAAACAGTTTCCCATACCCACCCTTCAAAATACACACAAAAGCTTGGGAGAAATAAACCCACTGTTTTTTAAAGGTTCTTCATCCTGTTCACCCAAACCAAAGCGGTACCGGGTCATTCTGTACCTTGCCAACGTTCTCTGACCAGGTGCACAGGGCCTTGAGGGCCTTGTCCGTCCCGTCTCTGACAGAGCCGGTGAGACGACTCCTCTGAGTCCTCCACTGGTAGTACTGCTCAAAGGCCTGCTCTCCAACATCCTCCTCCATAGAGACTGGACCAAACACTGCAGTCAGGGAAGAGCTCACCTCCTGTAACACAGACACATGGGTAACAACAGCTTGATTATAGCATGAGTCCCAAATAATACCCTGTATAGTGCACTACTTTTGACCAGAGCATGGTCAAAAATAGTGCACTGTAAGGGAATAGGGAGCCATTTGGGGCACATTCTTAGCTGTTAATGCAGCAGAGCATGTTCAGCTGATAGCCTTGATATAACGCCAATCCAAATATTTTGAATGAAAAAGTATTCAGATGACAGCATCAGAGTTTTCATCTTCAGTACCTCCAGTTTGTCCATGCGTTGTCTGACTGGCAAACACTTAGCCTCCTGAAGGAAGGACTCCACCGCGGCAGCCAGAACACCTCGCACCTTATTCCGCTTGTCTATCAGATCCCCAAGCTGCTCCTGCAAAATGGACGCCAAAACATGGTCATTTCACTGATGACAAACTGTATTCTGATCTGAAGAGACGTGTCATTGGTTGTGTCCCAAATGGCACCCTATTCCAGATTTAGTGCACTACTTCCGACCAGACCACTATGGGCCCTGGTCAAAAGTAGTGCACTAAATAGGGCATAGGGTGCCATTTGGGACGGATCCTTTAACAGCAGGATGCAGATTGACCCTCTGACAGGCCTTGAGTTTCTCCTGAGCCAGGCTGTAGTCTCTCCATGCCGACTCAAGCTTCTCCATGGCAACCGGAGCAGAGATGCTGTTGTTTATGACAACGTTGATAGACTCCGTAAGGCTGTCACTATCCGTGTTACCTGGGTTTCTCTCTCTGTCCAGTAGAAATGAAACCACACTAATGCAATCAAAAGAAAGTAAGGGTAGCTCAATGTGAAAAGTTGAATTATAAAAAAAGAAAGTTAAAAACATTTAGTTACTTCATTTTCGTTATTGTATCATCAAAAAATCCCTATTCGAGAGGTGTGGGGAAAAGTCCGAAAATGGCATTGCATCATCTGGTTGCATCCCAAATGGCACCTCATTCCCATTTGACCAGAGTGCACTATATAGGGCGCCATTTGCAACCATCGCAGTACCTTAATCCTCTCAGAGAATCGACTCTCTCAGCCAGTCGACAGAACTGTTCCGCCACCACCGAGTCCAGGGGCTTATCCACTTGCTTCTCCTTCTTCTTTAACTCTCCCCTTATAGCCTAAAACACAGGGAGAAGCATTCAAAACACCACAGTAGAACAAAGACACACACAGTAGCACAAATCAAATCGTATTTGTCCCATGCTTTGGAAACAACAGGTGTAGACTGACAGTGAAATGCTTACTTACGGATCCTTTTCCAACAATACAGGAGTTAAAGAAACATTTATTTAAATTTTTTAATAAAACATTGAAATGGTGACACGAGGAATAAATCCACAAGACACTGGCTACATTGTTTATGCTGCTAATGAGGACATTAGCCACATTATCTACCTTCACGTTCCTTCAGTCTTTCATAACATTCATGCTAAGGCCCGGCTTCCCCATAGTGACGGAACTTAGGCTTACAAGTGTTTACAAGTGTTTTAACGATGCATCTTTCCTGCAACGGCCGCAGACGTTATATGCGTTTCCCAAAACACCACGCAGAACGAGTGCATTGGAGCATGTGTTGATACTGATAGGATCGAAAGAAAGGCTGCTCTCTGCCCACTGGTTGAATCAACATTGTTTCTACATCATTTCAACCCCAAAAAAAAAAATCAATGTGAAGAAGTTGAATCAACATGGAAAACTGATTAGATTTTCAAAAAGTCATCAATGTAAGGGCATTCAGTCTTTTTTTCACCCAACTTTTAACCTAAATCCAAAGACATGGTGACATAGTTAGTTGACAACTCAACCAAATGTAAATCAAAACTAGACTTTGAACTGACATCTCTGCCCAGTGTGGGTGATCAGCTTTTCTCCATTCAAATCTTACCTTAACAGAATTATTCTACAATCCTGATGATAGATCAGTTCTTAGAGATATTATCACATAATGGCTGCAAATATTGAGGCGGCTTATTCCATAATGCACTCAATCACAGATTCATTTGGCGCATCATTACGCACGTTGTTACACATTAAATATATTGAGGCAAAACTGAAAGACCATGTAGCCTACAAACAGAACTCAATTGACTGAACATTACATTTATTTAAATATGATTGAAATATATCAGCTTACTGCATTTATTTTAATGCAGTCATCTCGGTTTTCATTTTAAGCATATTTCTATCTTTTGCTTGTTCAATTGCAAAGACATTGGCAACTTTGTATTTGTAGTCAACTTCGTTCCCAAGTTATCAGCGGTCACAGAGAGACAGATAAACTGCTTGATTATATGTTTAGTAGAGATCTTCTGTATATAAAGTGACGGGGAAGGGCAAAGAATAATCTAACCACGCAATTAGCTGTTCTATAAAGTGAGTTTTCAAGTGCAATTTTACTAACACTGGTTTTGGGAAACATCTCAGAGATTTAACGATGTTCATAAGAAGGAACATGTCTATCCCTTTAAAACCTAATTCCTGCATTACCATGTCCCTTCCACACTTACGACCTTGCCAACAACAAAAAACATCGTTGAGCACTAAGCCAAACATTTGCATTATATACTGAACAAAAATATAAACGCAACATGTAATGTGTTGGTCCCATGTTTCATGAGTTGAAATAAAAAGATCCCAGAAATTTTCCATACGCACAAAAAGCTTATTTCTGTCAGATTATGTGCACAAATTTGTTTACGTCGATGTTAGTGAGCATTTCACGTTTGCCAAGATAATCCATCTACCTGACAGGTGTGGCATAGCAAGAAGCGGATTAAACAGCATGATTATTATACAGGTGCACCTTGTGCTGGGGACAATAAAAGGCCACTCTAAAATGTGCAGTTTTGTCACACAACACAATGCCACAGATGTCTCAAGTATTGAGGGAGCGTGCAATTGGCATGCTGACTGCAGGAATGTCCACCAGAGCTGTTGCCAGAGAATGTAATGTTCATTTCTCTACCATAAGCCAATGTCGTTTTAGAGAATTTGGCAGTACGTCCAACCGGCCTCACAACCACAGACATCGTGTAACCATGCCAGCCCAGGACCTCCACATCCGGCTTCCTCACCTGATGAAACTGTGGGTTTACACAACCGAAGAATTTCTGCACAAACTGTCAGAAACTGTCTCAGGGAAGCGCATCTGCGTGCTCGTCATCCTCACCAGGGTCTCGACCTGACCAGTTCGGTGTCGTAACCGACTTCAGTGGGCAAATGCTCACCTTTGATGGCCACTGGCACACTGGAGAAGTGTGGTCTTCACGGATGAATCCCGGTTTCAACTGTACCGGGCACATGGTGTCGTGTGAGTGAGCGGTTTGCTGATATCAACATTGTGAACAGAGTGCCCATTGTGGCAGGCATAAGCTACAGACAACGAACACAATTGCATTTTATCTATGGCAATTTGAAGACACAGAGATACCCTGACGAGATCCTGAGGCCCATTGTCGTGCCATTCATCTGCTGCCATCACCTCATGTTTCAGCATGATAATGCACGGCCCCATGTTGCAAGGATCTGTACACAATTCCTGGAAGCTGAAAATGTCCCAGTTCTTCCATGGCCTCATACTTACCAGACATGTCACCCATTGAGCATGTGTGGGATGATCTGGATCAGTGTGTACGACAGCGTGTTCTAGTTCCCGCCAATATCCAGCAACTTCTCATAGCCATTGAAGAGGAGAGGGACAACATTCTACAGGCCACAATCAACAGCCTGATCAACTCTATGCGAAGGAGATGTCGTGCTGCATGAGGCAAATAGTGGTCACACCAGATACTGACTGGTTTTCTGATCCACCACGCCTCTACCTTTTTTTAAAGGTATCTGTTACCAACAAATGCATATCTGTATTTCCAGTCATGTGAAATCCATAGATTAGGTGTGCTGAGGGTTGAACGTTGACTCGTTAATGTGCTGTGGTGAGGGTTGAACGTTGACTCGTTAATGTGCTGTGGTGAGGTTTGAATGTTGACTCGTTAATGTGCTGTGGCGAGGGTTGAATGTTGACTCGTTACTGTGCTGTGGTGAGGGTTGAATGTGAGCAGGTGTTCAGGGCCTATTGACTAGTAGACATCTGCTCCCTACGACACCAGTCTCACCTGCACTTCCTGTTTGGCATCTTGCAGGTGTTTCTCCAGCTGCTCTGATTGGTTCTGGAGTGTGTTCCTCTCCGTCTTCCATCTCTCTGCCTCTTTGGCATAATTCGCAGTCTCCTCTTTCAACTTCTGAAATTACGACAACACAAGACGATACTCATACATAACCAATGTCCTGGAAAGCTTGCTGTGTGTGTGTATCTCTCCACTCTTTGTTCAACCTGGAGCTCTGAGAGGCTGTCTCTCAGCTGGTCCTCCCTGCGCTGGTTGTTCTGTTGCTGGGCATCTCGTTCTGCCGTCAGCCTCTGGTTGTCCTCCACCATCTCCCGGTCCTTCTTCTTCTTCTTCACTAGGTTGGCAGCATGCTGGGCTGTGGCCTTGCTCTTCTCCCTGAGCAGGAGTTAAAACACAAGGCTGCTCCACCCTATTCCCTATATGAAGGACTACTTTTGCCCCCATGGGCCCTGGTCAAAGGTAGTGCTCTATTTAGGGAATAGGATATAGGAAATGGGGTGCCATTTTGGACCCCATTTCCTATACTGTATATGGGTAATATGGCTCTGGTCAAAGGTAATGGAGTATATAGGTAATAGGGTACCATTTGGGATGCAGCCAGTCAGAGGATGAAAACCCCAGTTAGTGATCACTAATACAAACAACCCCAATAACTTGTTGCAACCCCTACATCTCTAAACAGTCTTTATATAAACATGCTGCAAAAGTAACAAGGTGGCTATGTAACGGTATTCATGTTTCTCCTCACACACACCATGTTGATTCTATTGTATTGTCTGGCTCACACACACCATGTTGATTCTATTGTATTGGCTCCATTCTCAGTTTAAACTATCAACAGCCTAAACAGAAGAGTCAATCCCCACTCCAGCAGCTTATCATGTTAAATCCCCAAAGCTACTTCCCGCCACCAATACCATTCACATCACAGGATTACTCATTTCAAGTGAAAAAAAAAAGTCTGGAAGCACAGGCCCCTGCTAGCACACCTGATTCAACTACTCATGAAGCCCTTGGCCTTGATTAGTTGCATCAGCTGTGCTAGTGCTGGGCTGGAACAAAACATGTCCAGTCCTGGGGATCCCAGAGGAACAGCTAGAAAACACAGTCCTAGACAGACCGGTGTCTTACTTCATTATCCCAGGAGGAACAGACAGACCGGTGTCTCTGGTCGGGGAAAGCAGGCCGTAGTCTGGGCATGCAGACTGTAGAGCCAGGCATGTCCCCGTCCCCCTGGGGGCCAGCCCAGTCCAACACCCGCTGAGGCCACAGGCAAGGGGACTCCTGCAGGGCCTGCACAGACATGGGGCTCTCACGGTTACTCCCCGGGAGGGTGAACTTGGCAAACTTCATCTTCAAAACCTAAAAGAGCATTTTATTGTCAGTTTTCAAAATGTGCCTTGAGTCATAAAAACTCCTTACAGGACATAAAAACAACACATATGGAGGGTTGAGGACCTCTTCACCGATGTCCAGGTTCCCCTGAAAAGCCTGGACCAGGATGGTCCCGTCGAAACAGACAGACTTCTTCTGGATGCGCACCTTCTTCCCATAGATCAGATTCTGAAGGAAGGCCTTTCCCTAAAGAGCACAACACGACAATACACATTTTGTGAGCAGAAGGACTGTATTCAAAATACATCAGAATGTGTCAGCCCATTCACACATACGTGACCAAATACTGAACACTAACCCTTGAGATAAGAAACCTACTTTGCGAGGGGGACCTGGCATATTTCCACATAGACATTAATGACAGTGCATGGAGAGGAACAGAGTAGGCCAAGTCTTACCTGCTGGAAATGTGCTGAGTCTTGGTCACTGGACACATGGAAGCCCCAGAACGTGTACTTCTTGGCCAGACAAGGTGCCTGTAGATCCTCTGGCAGCTCCACCAGAGCTGACCGACAGACAAACTCTGTGTTCCCATAGTCAATGTAGGACACGTGAAACTGGACACGAGACGGAGATCGGAATGTCATAGGTGGCGTCCCAAATGACATCCTATTCCATATATAGTCTACTACCTTGGACCAGGGCCCATAGGGATTTGGTCAAAAGTAGTGCACTATAGGGAATAGGGTACCATTTGGAAACAATATATAAAAAAATATATATAAAAATATATAAAATATTTTAAAGACAAGTTGCATACACAATCACACCAGTCAGCACCACAGCCTCCTCACGTCAGTCAGCACCACAGCCTCCTCACGTCAGTCAGCACCACAGCCTCCTCACGTCAGTCAGCACCACAGCCTCCTCACGTCAGTCAGCACCACAGCCTCCTCACGTCAGTCAGCACCACAGCCTCCTCACGTCAGTCAGCACCATAGCCTCCTCACGTCAGTCAGCACAACAGCCTCCTCACGTCAGTCAGCACCACAGCCTCCTCACGTCAGTCAGCACAACAGCCTCCTCACGTCAGTCAGCACAACAGCCTCCTCACGTCAGTCAGCACCACAGTCTCCTCACGTCAGTCAGCACCACAGCCTCCTCACGTCAGTCAGCACAACAGCCTCCTCACCTCAGTCAGCCTCACACCAGTCAGCACCACAGCCTCCTCACGTCAGTCAGCACAACAGCCTCCTCACGTCAGTCAGCACAACAGCCTCCTCACGTCAGTCAGCACCACAGCCTCCTCACATCAGTCAGCCTCACATCAGTCAGCACCACAGTCTCCTGACATCAGTCAGCACAACAGCCTGCAGTGCTAAGGCCTGGGGGGGTTACACGCCAGCTGCAATTCCAAATCAGTCTAAATCTACTACCTGTCCAACCACTTAACTTCCAAACCAGGATCTCATCAGCACAGCCTCAGGTGGATACAGACAGATCATGTTTGATGTGTCAGAATGAAGGTATTCTGATAATCCCCCTCACATCATGTACTGTAGGCTTTTCCAGACAGCGAGAGGATCAGCGTGTCCCAAATTACCCATAGGGCTCTGGTCAAAAGTAGTGTACTATATAGGGAATAAGGTGCCATGTGGGAAGCATCCAGACACTCATTGACTCACACCCTCAGTCTGCTGCAGGACCTTGCACCTGTACCAACAGCTATCCTCAGAGAAGACTGTCCCATAAATCTAGATGGAAACACAAGATGGATGCAATGTATAGATCCAATGGTAATAGTCTCACTCTTCTCCATCTCTCCATGTTTAGCATCTACCTTCCTTTACCTTCTGAGGATTGGGACTTCCAAGTAACCTTTGGGCCGTTGGGCATTTGGCTGCCATGGCATTGGTCATTTTTTTCAATGGCTTGACCTTCATTGACATTCTAGGACACAAAACAATGAGCCATGTGGATATGCTGTATATAGATTTCTTGGGTGTTCTTGTGTAAATCAAATGAATCAATCAACAGGTGAAATTTTCAACCAAAGTCCTAATTACTTCAACAGTGAGATGTGCCACGTGTAGCTTAACTACCTGTGCCCAGAACGTGATGGCATCCAAAACGTGGGTAACACCAACAAGCTCCACTAAAATTCAATGAAATCAGTATTAATACGGGATGGATATTTTTCATAATTAAGTGGATAGTTATAGAAATAGGTCGAGGACAAAAAGACTCACTATTCTCACGGTCCATCGTGCATTGGTCCATGTTTATAGGTTGATTGGCTGTGACGTACAAAACATAACAATGATCATGCGCTAGCATGCATGGCTACGCTAGGCCAAAGTGAAATCTATCGATTTATAAATTCAATTTTTTTGAGATTTTTTTTCTTCTAAAAAACAGATGTTTTCCATGAAGTTACCGTGGAAAAAGACCAAATATAATTTAATTTACAGTAGGCCTACCGAATCATCTCACCTGTTTGGATCTTGATATTTGTCTTCAGAAAATGAAAAACATGTAAGCACGTTTAGAAAAGTCAGCACCATAGCCTCCTCACGTCAGTCAGCACAACAGCCTCCTCACGTCAGTCAGCACCACAGCCTCCCCACGTCAGTCAGCACCACAGCCTCCTCACGTCAGTCAGCACAACAGCCTCCTCACGTCAGTCAGCACCACAGCCTCCTCACGTCAGTCAGCACCACAGCCTCCTCACGTCAGTCAGCACCACAGCCTCCTCACGTCAGTCAGCACCACAGCCTCCTCACGTCAATCAGCACCACAGCCTCCTCACGTCAGTCAGCACCACAGCCTCCTCACATCAGTCAGCACCACAGCCTCCTCACGTCAGTCAGCACAACAGCCTCCTCACCTCAGTCAGCACCACAGCCTCCTCACATCAGTCAGCCTCACATCAGTCAGCACCACAGTCTCCTGACATCAGTCAGCACAACAGCCTGCAGTGCTAAGGCCTGGGGGGGTTACACGCCAGCTGCAATTCCAAATCAGTCTAAATCTACTACCTGTCCAACCACTTAACTTCCAAACCAGGATCTCATCAGCACAGCCTCAGGTGGATACAGACAGATCATGTTTGATGTGTCAGAATGAAGGTATTCTGATAATCCCCCTCACATCATGTACTGTAGGCTTTTCCAGACAGCGAGAGGATCAGCGCGTCCCAAATTACCCATAGGGCTCTGGTCAAAAGTAGTGTACTATATAGGGAATAAGGTGCCATGTGGGAAGCATCCAGACACTAATTGACTCACACCCTCAGTCTGCTGCAGGACCTTGCCCCTGTACCAACAGCTATCCTCAGAGAAGACTGTCCCATAAATCTAGACGGAAACACAAGATGGATGCAATGTATAGATCCAATGGTAATAGTCTCACTCTTCTCCATCTCTCCACGTTTAGCGTCTACCTTCCTTTACCTTCTGAGGATTGGGACTTCCAAGTAACCTTTGGGCCGTTGGGCATTTGGCTGCCATGGCATTGGTCATTTTTTCAATGGCTTGACCTTCATTGACATTCTAGGACACAAAACAATGAGCCATGTGGATATGCTGTATATAGATTTCTTGGGTGTTCTTGTGTAAATCAAATGAATCAATCAACAGGTGAAATTTTCAACCAAAGTCCTAATTACTTCAACAGTGAGATGTGCCACGTGTAGCTTAACTACCTGTGCCCAGAACGTGATGGCATCCAAAACGTGGGTAACACCAACAAGCTCCACTAAAATTCAATGAAATCAGTATTAATACGGGATGGATATTTTTCATAATTAAGTGGATAGTTATAGAAATAGGTCGAGGACAAAAAGACTCACTATTCTCACGGTCCATCGTGCATTGGTCCATGTTTATAGGTTGATTGGCTGTGACGTACAAAACATAACAATGATCATGCGCTAGCATGCATGGCTACGCTAGGCCAAAGTGAAATCTATCGATTTATAAATTCAATTTTTTTGAGATTTTTTTTCTTCTAAAAAACAGATGTTTTCCATGAAGTTACCGTGGAAAAAGACCAAATATAATTTAATTTACAGTAGGCCTACCGAATCATCTCACCTGTTTGGATCTTGATATTTGTCTTCAGAAAATGAAAAACATGTAAGCACGTTTAGAAAAGTCAGCACCATAGCCTCCTCACGTCAGTCAGCACAACAGCCTCCTCACGTCAGTCAGCACCACAGCCTCCCCACGTCAGTCAGCACCACAGCCTCCTCACGTCAGTCAGCACAACAGCCTCCTCACGTCAGTCAGCACCACAGCCTCCTCACGTCAGTCAGCACCACAGCCTCCTCACGTCAGTCAGCACCACAGCCTCCTCACGTCAGTCAGCACCACAGCCTCCTCACGTCAATCAGCACCACAGCCTCCTCACGTCAGTCAGCACCACAGCCTCCTCACATCAGTCAGCACCACAGCCTCCTCACGTCAGTCAGCACAACAGCCTCCTCACCTCAGTCAGCACCACAGCCTCCTCACATCAGTCAGCCTCACATCAGTCAGCACCACAGTCTCCTGACATCAGTCAGCACAACAGCCTGCAGTGCTAAGGCCTGGGGGGGTTACACGCCAGCTGCAATTCCAAATCAGTCTAAATCTACTACCTGTCCAACCACTTAACTTCCAAACCAGGATCTCATCAGCACAGCCTCAGGTGGATACAGACAGATCATGTTTGATGTGTCAGAATGAAGGTATTCTGATAATCCCCCTCACATCATGTACTGTAGGCTTTTCCAGACAGCGAGAGGATCAGCGCGTCCCAAATTACCCATAGGGCTCTGGTCAAAAGTAGTGTACTATATAGGGAATAAGGTGCCATGTGGGAAGCATCCAGACACTAATTGACTCACACCCTCAGTCTGCTGCAGGACCTTGCCCCTGTACCAACAGCTATCCTCAGAGAAGACTGTCCCATAAATCTAGACGGAAACACAAGATGGATGCAATGTATAGATCCAATGGTAATAGTCTCACTCTTCTCCATCTCTCCACGTTTAGCGTCTACCTTCCTTTACCTTCTGAGGATTGGGACTTCCAAGTAACCTTTGGGCCGTTGGGCATTTGGCTGCCATGGCATTGGTCATTTTTTCAATGGCTTGACCTTCATTGACATTCTAGGACACAAAACAATGAGCCATGTGGATATGCTGTATATAGATTTCTTGGGTGTTCTTGTGTAAATCAAATGAATCAATCAACAGGTGAAATTTTCAACCAAAGTCCTAATTACTTCAACAGTGAGATGTGCCACGTGTAGCTTAACTACCTGTGCCCAGAACGTGATGGCATCCAAAACGTGGGTAACACCAACAAGCTCCACTAAAATTCAATGAAATCAGTATTAATACGGGATGGATATTTTTCATAATTAAGTGGATAGTTATAGAAATAGGTCGAGGACAAAAAGACTCACTATTCTCACGGTCCATCGTGCATTGGTCCATGTTTATAGGTTGATTGGCTGTGACGTACAAAACATAACAATGATCATGCGCTAGCATGCATGGCTACGCTAGGCCAAAGTGAAATCTATCAATTTATAAATTCAATTTTTTTGAGATTTTTTTTCTTCTAAAAAACAGATGTTTTCCATGAAGTTACCGTGGAAAAATACAAAATATAATTTAATTTAAAGTAGGCCTACCGAATCATCTCACCTGTTTGGATCTTGATATTTGTCTTCAGAAAATGAAAAACATGTAAGCACGTTTAGAAAATGTATGTTGAGGTCAAGTGGTTTAAATGCAAAAACGGATGCGCGCGTGAAGGGAAACTTTTTCTGTGATACTCTACAGTGGGTCTCTTAGCAGGTGTAAATAATGTGTACTACACATTTAAACCATACGCCACGAGGGGAGTGGTATATGGCCAATATAACATGGCTAAGGGCTGTTCTAAAACCCGACGCAACGCGGAGTGCCTGGATACAGCCCTTAGCTGTGGTATATTAACCATTTCCCACAAATCCCAGAGGTGCCTTATTACTATTATAAACTGGTTACTAACTTGATTAGAGCAGTAAAAATAAATGTTTTGTCATACCCCTGGTATATGGTCTGATATACCACGGCTGTCAGACAATCAGCATTCAGGGCTCGAACCACCCAGTTTATAATAGTTGAATATGGTACGGTACATAATGTATAGATAAAGGTATGTTTGTTGTTCAACATTAAAGTTTGTTGCGTAAAAAAAAAAAATTACAAGGAGCTGCATGAGACAATATTTTGTTTAGCTTTATACACTGACTTTAGCTAACAACAATTGTTCTGTTGTTTATATATCAAGCTCTGCATCAGTTTATGTCACTGTTGCCATCTACTGAATGTAATAATGTGTGGCCAGCCAGGAGTCATCATGAACAATACAATTACTTGTGAAAAGTATTTTTGATATGAATTCTTTAATACAATTCAGTCTTCGGATGAAATGCTCCCCTCCCCCCATTGCATCAATACATCTCAACAAACACACAAAAAACACCCTAAACCCCTAAAACCCATAGATACATTCCAGCGTCAACATTAACAACCATGATTGTAAGATACTTCTTATTGTGTCTTCTAGTCTCCATAGCAGACTGGTTTATAATGGTAACAAAGATCAAAGCTTGGAGGACAACTTCAATTCACAGGCTGAATTCAACCAGCAACAACAGCAGTTTTCAACATTTAGCATTATGTCCCAAATGGTACATTGCTATTCCCTACATAGTGCACTACTTTTGACCAGGGCCCATAGGACTCTGTTCAAAAGTAGTGCACTATAAAAGGAAAATGGTGCCATTTAGGAAGCAACCTCAGTGTCGCTTCTTCTGAATAAATAACACTCCAGTCTCAACAGTTGTTTAATTGTTGAGTCACATGGTGACATTGACATCGGCTCCAAATATGTAGTCCTCTGGGAGCGTCTCAACAGGGATGGAGCTCAGCTGTTCATCGAGAGAACGTAGTGTCCACAGCTTCTCCAGTTCATACACCTCTCTGGTCTCTGGTAGCATGAAGTGGACCACCATGCTTCCTACTCGGAGGGAAGGAGAGAGAGAGAGAGAAGGGAAAGAGAGAAAGAGAGAGAGAGACAGGAGTAGCAAGTAAGAAATTGACATTTTCAATTTGTAATAACCTTACCTTATTAACCACATATCCAGAGAAAATATATCAGTGTAATATTTCTAGAGAGACCATCAGTGTGATATTTCAGTAAATTATTCTAATCTACATGCACTATAATCCACAGCCAGGTGCAGATCATTCTACAGCACTATAATCCACAGCCAGGAGCAGATCATTCTACTGCACTATAATCCACAGCCAGGAGCAGATCATTCTACTGCACTATAATCCACAGCCAGGAGCAGATCATTCTACTGCACTATAATCCACAGCCAGGAGCAGATCATTCTACAGCACTATAATCCACAGCCAGGTGCAGATCATTCTACAGCACTATAATCCACAGCCAGGTGCAGATCATCCTACAGCACTATAATCCACAGCCAGGAGCAGATCATTCTACTGCACTATAATCCACAGCCAGGAGCAGATCATTCTACAGCACTATAATCCACAGCCAGGTGCAGATCATTCTACAGCACTATAATCCACAGCCAGGTGCAGATCATACTACTGCACTATAATCCACAGCCAGGTGCAGATCATCCTACTGCACTATAATCCACAGCCAGGTGCAGATCATCCTACAGCACTATAATCCACAGCCAGGAGCAGATCATCCTACAGCACTATAATCCACAGCCAGGTGCAGATCATCCTACTGCACTATAATCCACAGCCAGGAGCAGATCATCCTACAGCACTATAATCCACAGCCAGGTGCAGATCATCCTACAGCACTATAATCCACAGCCAGGAGCAGATCATCCTACTGCACTATAATCCACAGCCAGGTGCAGATCATCCTACAGCACTATAATCCACAGCCAGGAGCAGATCATTCTACTGCACTATAATCCACAGCCAGGTGCAGATCATTCTACAGCACTATAATCCACAGCCAGGTGCAGATCATCCTACTGCACTATAATCCACAGCCAGGTGCAGATCATCCTACTGCACTATAATCCACAGCCAGGAGCAGATCATTCTACAGCACTATAATCCACAGCCAGGAGCAGATCATTCTACAGCACTATAATCCACAGCCAGGAGCAGATCATTCTACTGCACTATAATCCACAGCCAGGTGCAGATCATCCTACTGCACTATAATCCACAGCCAGGAGAAGATCATCAAACATACCAAAGTCAATGCACATCCAGTCCTCTGCATCCTTTCCCTCAATCTTCGCATGTGGGTCCCCATCTTTCTTCATATATTTGTACTGCCAAAATATGAAACATGTAGTATTACAACAACACAGTGGTGTCAATGTACATGGCATTTGCTGCACAGCTTTGACCAGCAGCACCATTACCCAAATGGTCCAAATGGAGTTGCAAAATTCCAGTAACTTTTCTTGAAATCCTGGTTGGAGGATTCCCAGGTTTCCTGCTTATTCCCTTCTGATTCTGCGAATCTTCCTACCAGGATATCCAGAAAACCTGGGAATTTAGGGAAAGTTACCGGAATTTTGCAACCCTACAATTGATCCAATAAATGAATTACCACTTTAATGGCATAGAGGGCCATGGCACGGAGGTGCCTTGAGGAGGACCCGCTGACAACGATGAAGTAGTCTGTGTACTTGATGTCCTCAGGCACCTTGATGACACAGATATCAGCTGCATTCTCCTGGCGGAGAAGGGCCACCAACACGTCGATGTTAAAGTCCTCCTGCGGGTTTCCTGCAGCAAGGAGAGAGGGAGGATCATCACATTAAACAGTCATTCAGTGTGTTCATACGTCATAC
Organism: Coregonus lavaretus; assembly: GCF_964263955.1. NCBI lineage: Eukaryota > Metazoa > Chordata > Actinopteri > Salmoniformes > Salmonidae > Coregonus > Coregonus lavaretus. Next base: position 2,412,345 of record NC_140000.1, on the reverse strand, counting down.
ACTAACCTGGGCGCCAGTCTGGTTGTGACATCATTCCAGCTCCCTGTCACTCAATGTCATACCAAGCATGTTCGAGTGACAAGGAGTTGGCATGTTGGCACCAACAGACTGGCACCCAGGATAGGCATACCCTATACTTAGCTGTAGTTTACATCCCTGTAATATGGATATCTTCCATACGGGTGTATATATTGTGGAGGTGAGTAAACTGTAACTCAGCTGGTAAAGCACGGCGCTTGTAACGCCAAGGTAGTGGGTTCCATCCCCGGGACCACCCATACACTAAAAATGTATGCACGCATGACTGTAAGTCGCTTTGGATAAAAGCGTCTGCTAAATGGCATTTTATATTATATTATTATTATTATAAACTCAGCTAGCTAACCCCTATATGAAGCTTTAGAATTGGTCTACAGAAAAGTGCCATGCACAGCCCTGCCCTTCCGAAAAGAAAAAATACATAACGAACTTTAACATGAAGAGGCAGGTACCGCGCTTCGCTAGATAAGATAGTGTGTCTTTGTAATTGCATTAGGTGCCTTGTTGCTATGTAACGTTACTCACACTACTAGCTAGCTAACTTATTTGTCTGATTGATTCAATTTTAGCTCTACTTACTTTGACTTGAGTCACTCTCCATCTCATATGCGTCTTGTTGTGCCAGAAGCTTGCCAGGGCTGTTCAACTTTGAAACATTCTCTTCACTATGTAAATCGGCGTAATATCTTCTAATACCGTTGTGAAATGCAGAGAGATGTGGATGCAATTGCTGAGAGGCAAGACATGTGTAACGTCGATACAAAAACCCTGTGCTGGGCCACGCTTTTGAAATTAAACACGTACCTCTAACGACACCGGTATACCCTCGAAGAACATTATGTGAAAGTATCTGAGAGAGAAATTGCCTAGAACAATTTAGTACACACATGATTTAGCGATCTTGTCATTGCCATCAACACGCATGTGTTTTTGGTTTGTTTTTCCAAGGACTGTCTAGAAACAGGAAATGTTTCTAATTCCAAGACTCTGATTGGTTCAGGTGGCTTCTTCGCTGTTTACGCCTCATTCCGTCCAGTACCGCTCCTGGATGCGCTTTATCGCCGCTTAGTGTACAGGAGTGAGACTTTGTGAAGTAGCAAATCAAAGACGGCCAAAGATTATTGCTCGTTTTAGCTATGAACATGACATTGTTATATTTAATCGCTCTAAACCCATACAGTCAACTGCTTATAAGGGTTTCAGAATGTATCCATATTTATGAAATTATGTGTTACTGTTCTTGGTTTCATCATAGTATCACCACCCAGCAAATATTCTTCAAATATTTTAACCACCATTCTAGGCAGTAAGAGACTCAAAACAGTTTGTGCATTTCAGTGAGATCATTTATTTTCCACAGGCATGATCATGAAATCAGAGTGAAAAAATATAAAATATTACTTTCAGTACCAACAATTTACCAAAAGTATGATTGTGACTGTATAAAAGTGAGTTATCAATGCCCCTGACCTGAAAAGGCCCACATGGATTTATAACTCAGTGAGTCATGTTATTACTCAGCTTAGATTTGGTCTCTGTACACAGCATCAGCAAATCAATATTGGTTTTAATCCAGCAGCTACCAGACAATGGTACTGTCCAAAATTGTACCCTATTTCCCATAGCGCTCTGGTCAAAAGTACTGCACTATATAGGGAATAGGGTGCCATTTAGGAAGCACATCCAATCTTTCTGACTGAGGATGCAGGCCAGCTCACCCCCACCATAACCCCTAGGCATTTTCATTGGTCCGTTCATTTTCACAGCAACAATGACAAAGTAAATGTATTGTTGTACCCGTGTGGTGTGTGTGGTGCATAGTGGATGGCTGCATCCCAAATGGCACCCATAGGGCTCTGGTCAAAAGTAGTGCACTATATAGGGAATAGGGTGCCATTTGGGATGAACCCCATGTCTTTCCCTTCTCCCCCAAAGGATTTCAGGCTTAGGTTGTCACTCTTCGGACTGGGCATTGTCTGAGTCCAGGATCACGTTGAGCCTCAGGCCCACTGGAATGTGGTCGGTCAGGCCAGCAAGCTGGGTCACAAAGGTGAACTCCTCGATTTCCTACAGAGCAAAGAAAGACAGGAGAAAAGGTTGCAATCAAAACAGAATGAATAGGCACACATTTTGTTGTGATGACTGCAGCCAGACACATTTCCTAGAACACATCCTCGTGGTGTTCCAAGCCATCATTTCAATAATATAATACAGGTGGAAGTCAGGAGTGGGGAGAGGAGAACATGAAGGAAGTGGACTCTTCTATACAGCTAAATGAGAATGCAGGTATCTGATAGCTACCTCATGTTAGCTAACGTAGCTAGCTAACCAGAGAGGGGGAAATGTATGGAAACGCGTACAGTTCGGCAGTGCTTGGAGATGGAGCTCTCTCTGTAGAGGATGTAGTCGATGCGGCGCCCCACCCAGGGCTGACCCAACTCAGGGTAGACCAGGGGACAGCCGTCCAGGGCCACAGGAGAGGAGATGTACTGCTTCCTCACCTCCTCTCTCTCCAGGGTCCTACAGAGACAGAGATGGGATCAGAGGAACTTAACACATTTCCCAAATTACACCTTATTACCCTATGTGGTGTAGTGCACTACCTTGTTTTGACCAGGGCCCATTGACTACGTTCAGTAAATGCAGTCTGAGGGATAGCATACCTTTGAAGATTCTCTGGGGTCCTTACATCCTCATGATACAGAGTAGGCTGTTCCAGCAAAGTGCCTGAACGATATAACATAAGAAAACATGTTATTGTCAGTTTCCACAGAAATGTGCCTTGGTTAAAATAAAAAATAAAAACTCCTTACAAGACATAAAACAACAGACATACTTCAACGTGGGCTGGGGATTGTACAGGGGACTAACTATACAAGTGGTTAAAAACATTATATTCATGTCACAAGAAATGTTTGATCGTTCCTAATGAGTTGTAGGCCTGTTTGTTGGCTATGTGGCCCTATTCCCTAAATAGTACACTACTTACCTATGGGCCCTTGTCAAAAGTAGTGCACTGTATAGGTAATGGTGTGCCATTTGGGCCACACTCGTAGTCTAAAGAGTCCAACTCACCAATGACCCAGGGCTTCTCCTGGCCAGGCCCGACCCGGCAGGGGTCTCTGTACTCCTCAAACAGACTGTGCTTCTGTTCTAGACTGTCATCTGGACAGTCCAAGGACAAAACACACAAAAACATGGAACAATGTTGAAAACTGTTGCATGACATCAAGCCCACATAGACACCCATCTATACAATTTTGACCAGGCACTTGTAAACATTGTTTCTCAAGTCAAACTGCATGCAGAGCCAATGTACTCTACATGTAAACAGAAAGGTGTCCAAAAATGACACCCTATTCCCTATATAGCGTACTTCTTTTGACCAAGGCTCATAGGGCTCTGATCAAAAGTAGTGCACTGTGGAGAATAGGGTGTCATTTGGGATGCAGCCATACCAGGTGAGCAGTTGTCGAAGTTGAAATCCCCAGAAAGCACGTCAAACACGACCACCTCATCAGGCTCGCTATTGGTCGCCTGGAACTCCTGGATCCACTTGGTGATCATGTTGAGCTGCTCACAGCGGATCTCCCCTTCACCTGCTCAGCCAAATCACAGCACAGGACACACAGGGAACAGTTATTTACATTTACATTTTAGTCATTTAGCAGACACTCTTATCCAGAGCGACTTACAGTTAGTAAGTGCATACATTATTTTATTATTTTTATACTGGCCCCCATGGGAATTGAACCCACAACCCTGGCATTGCAAACGCCATGCTCTACCAACTGAGCTACAACCCTGCCAGCCATTCCCTCCCCTACCCTGGACGACGCTGGGCCAATTGTGCGCCGCCCTATGGGTCTCCCGGTCGTGGCTGGCTACGACAGAGCCTGGATTCGAACCAGGATCTCTAGTGGCACAGCTAGCCTTAGACCACTGCGCCACTCGGGAGTATATCAACGTGTGATAAAACACTATTGACCCCATTACAATAAAAGAAAAGAGAGACTGGTGCTGGACAGACAATGTCTGCCTCCCAAATCCAAATCAAATCTAAGTTTATTGGTCACGTACACAGTTTAGCAGATGTTATAGATCAGGGGTGTCAAACGTCCGGCCCGCGGGCCGGATCAGGCCCGCAAACGGGTTTAATCCGGCCCGCGAGATGATTTTGAAAAAAATTAATAAAAAAATTTAAAAAATGCGCTGCAATTTTTCAATAAAATAAACTGCTGTTCCAATTGCGTCCACTGGATGGCGCAATAGCAATTGTGTTAAGCAAGCAAACTGTTTATACCGGGGCAGAGCAAGTAGGTCAAGCACGTGCAGCCAATGAGCTACTTTGTTTTGCCCGCGATATTTATTACGGCTTCTACTTTTAACATTATGTGCTTTGGCACCCTCATTGCCCCAATATGTCTCTGTCAAAAAAGAGAAAAGTGGACGCAGAGTGCAGAGTGTTCCAAGAAAAATGGTCATCCTATTTATTCACGGAATTGAATGGGAAAGCTGTATGTTTGGTGTGTTCAGAGCATGTTGCAGTGCTGAAAGAATATAACCTTCGTCGCCACTATGTGAGTCTTCATGCCGACAAATATGACAACTTTCAAGGACAGCGGAGATGAGAGAAGGTGAATGAACTGTTGGCGGGTCTGAAGAAACAGCAGTCTGTGTTTACTCACAGCCGAGACATCAGTGACGCTGCAGTGAAAGCTAGCTACCTCATTGCTAATGAAATCGCAGTGGCTTCAAAACCATTTAGTGAGGGTGAATTTGTAAAAACATGCATGATGAAGGCAGCGGAGATTGTGTGCCCTGAAAAGCGGCAGGCTTTTGCAAATATCAGCCTGACAAGAAACACAGTTGCAGACAGGATTTCCGATCTTTCAGTGGATTTGGACAGCCAGTTGAAGCAAAAAGTAAAGTCATTTATTGCGTTTTCGGTTGCAATTGATGAAAGCACGGACATTACAGATGTTGCACAACTGGCCATTTTCATCCGCGGAGTTGATGACACATTGACCGTCACCGAGGAGTTCGTGGAGTTGGTGCCGATGACAGATACAACGACAGCAGCTGATATTTTTACCGCACTCGTCGGCGCGCTGGACAGGGTCGGAGTGGACTGGTCCCGCGCTGTCAGCCTGGCTACAGATGGTGCGCCCTCAATGATCGGGAAAAAAGCAGACGTTGTGACAAAGTTCAGAGAGAAAGTGCAATCTGCAAATGGAGGATGTGATTTTTTGACTTTTCACTGTATTTTGCACCAGGAGGCTTTGTGTTGCAAGTCATTAAAGATGGATAACGTCATGAAGGTGGTCATCCAAACTGTTAATTTAATCCGATCCAGAAGCCTGAATCACCGTCAGTTTGACAGCCTTCTCAGAGAGAAAGACCACATCTATGGCCTGCCATACCACACTGAGGTAAGATGGTTAAGCCGAGGTGCTGTGCTGAGGCGTTTCTTTGATTTACGAGAAGAAATTGAACAGTTCATGGAAGAAAAGGGCAAACCAGTGTTAGAATTTCATTCCGCAGAATGGATGCAGGACCTTGCATTTATGGTGGATGTTACAGAGCACCTGAATAACTTGAACAAACAGCTGCAAGGGCACAACAAAGTTGTCTCGCAGTATTATGACAGCATACGTTCTTTCAAGTTGAAGCTGTCATTGTGGGAGACGCAACTTGCCGGTGGTGATGCAGCTCACTTCCCCTGTCTGAAAAATGTGTGCGCGACCCAACATGTGGCAGACATGAAGCGGTTCAAAGATAAAATAACGGGACTGTTACGGGAGTTTGAGCAACGCTTTCAGATTTATGTTTATATGTTTTTATGTTGATGTGCTATTGTTTTTAATTGATTTTATTTTATTTGTATATTTAACCTATTCTTGACTCTGTGGTTCTTGCACTTGTTTGGGGAACAGGATTTCATTATTTTTTTATCTACATTTCTGCCTGAGAAATGACACCCTGATATAGTTCTGTGATCTGTGAAACAGTTCTGTTAATCACTGAGGCATTGTGTGTTTGTGTGTTCTTTGTCCTCAGAACTTTCAAATAACTTGAGGTATTTTATGATTAATAGTGATGTTGTGCTTTTGGACACTGTCCTCAGGCTCCAGCTTTATGTTTATATGTTTTTATGTTGATGTGCTATTGTTTTTAATTGATTTTATTTTATTTGTATATTTAACCTATTCTTGACTCTGTGGTTCTTGCACTTGTTTGGGGAACAGGATTTCATTATTTTTATCTACATTTCTGCCTGAGAAATGACACCCTGATATAGTTCTGTGATCTGTGAAACAGTTCTGTTAATCACTGAGGCATTGTGTGTTTGTGTGTTCTTTTTCTTTAGAATTTTCAAATAAACTTGATGTGTTTTATGATTAATAGTGATGTTGTGCTTGTACTATTTTGGACACACTGTCCTCAGGCTCCAGCTTTATGTTGTATGTTGATCGTATTAAAACAAAGAAAACTCCTGAGTGGCGCAGTGGTCTAAGGCACTGCATCGCAGTGCTAACTGTGCCACTAGAGATCCTGGTTCGAATCCAGGCTCTGTCGCAGCCGGCCGCGACCGGGAGACTCATGGGCGGCGCACAATTGGCCCAGCGTCGTCCAGGGTATGGGAGGGAATGGCCGGCAGGGATGTAGCTCAGTTGATAGAGCATGACGTTTGCAACGCCAGGGTTGTGGGTTCGATTCCCACGGGGGGCCAGTTAAAAAAATATATGTATTCACTAACTGTAAGTCGCTCTGGATAAGAGCGTCTGCTAAATGACTAAAATGTAAATGTAAAACAATCTGAAGTTGTTGTTTTTAAGTTATATATACCATGATTTTTCCGGTCCGGCCCACTTGGGAATAGATTTTCCTCCATGTGGCCCCTGAGCTAAAATGAGTTTGACACCCCTGTTATAGATGGTGCAGCGACATGCTTGTGTTACTAGCTCCTAACACGGCAGTAAAATGTCAAAACAAGTACACAAATAATGGAAAACTAGAAACAAATCAACAATTTTAGAACAAATCCAATTAACAACTGTCGGATTCTGTCTTGAAATATAATTATTCCTGTCACCATATTATACCTTATTGAGTAATTTACATGTATAAGAACTGTATCTGTTAGGGGTCAATGAAGGGTGAATAGTAACTTTGTTTATGGAAAGTTAAAGAGGGAGACGATGGGAAGTGCAGAAAGTTTCTGTCTATTCAAACATGTTATTACTGAATATTAATATTTCTAAGGAAGGAGGTACAGAGCAACAGTCTAGTCCCAGTTCCTGATAAGGCAGGTCAGTTGCTGTGGAACTAGGACCAGGAAGGATGTGGAACTCAACTCAATAAGGTCAACACTTGAAGAGAGAAGAAACCTCTGGGAGGGGGGCCAGAGGGGCCACCTAACTACAGTCCTATCTCACACACACTTCCACGCTCCAATGAAGGTTCTAGACTCATGCAGGGCCATGACAACACCAGTAAGAGGAACAGACTTAGTTCCTGCCTAGCAACAGAGAAGGATTGTTTATCTTAGTTATACAAGGAGGTGCCTCCTAGTCATAAGGTATAGATATGTGCTTGTATGTTGTGCTCGCAGCTGAGGCACCCAGTGGGTTGAATAAACGTGGCTTGAGCTTTTTTTAGTCGTCCGTTTGAATTTTTACTCTGTTTTTACGTTCTCACAACCAAATAACACTGTCATGAAAACAAATGCAATCTGTGCGTATATACAGCAAAAATATCTACTAAGAATGACATGCACATCAGTAGATATATTATAGTTAGTTATGTCAAGAATCAAGTATATACAGTGCATTCGGAAAGTATTCAGACCCCTTGACTTTTTCCACGTTTTGTTAAGTTTCAGCCTTATTCTAAAATTGATTAAATTATTTATTTTCCCCTCATCAATCTACACACAATACCCCATAATCACAAAGCAACAACAGGTTTTTAGAAATGTTTGCAAATGTATAAAAAATAAAAAACAGAAATCCCTTATTTACATAAGTATTCAGACCCTGTGCTATGAGACTCGAAATTGAGCTCAGGTGCATCCTGTTTCCATTGATCATCCTTGAGCTGTTTTTACAACTTGATTGGGACATGATTTGGAAAGGCACACACCTGTCTATATAAGGTCCCAGAGTTGACAGTGCATGTCAGAGCAAAAACCAAGCCATGAGGTTGAAGGAATTGTCAGTAGAGCTCTGAGACAGGATTGTGTCAAAGCACAGATCTGGGGAAGGGTACCAAAACATTTCTGCAGCATTGAAGGTCCCCAAGAACCCAGTGGCCTACATCATTCTTAAATGGAAGAAGTTTGGAACCACCAAGACTCTTCCTAGAGCTGGCCACCCGGCTAAACTGAGCAAACAGGGGAGAAAGGCCTTGGTCAGGGAGGTGACCAAGAACCCGATGGTCACTCTGACAGAGCTACAGAGTTCCTCTGTGAGGATGGGAGAATCTTCCAGAAGGACAACCATCTCTGCAGCACTCCACCAATCAGGCCTTTATGGTAGAGTGGCCAGACGGAAGCCACTCCTCAGTAAAAGGCACATGACAGCCCACTTGGAGTTTGTCAAAAGGCACCTAAAGGACTCTCAGACCATGAGAAACAAGATTCTCTGGTCTGATGAAACCAAGATTGAACTCTTTGGGCACAATGCCAAGTGTCACGTCTGGAGGAAACTTGGCACCATCCCTACGGTGAAGCATGGTGGTTGCAGCATGCTGTGGAGATGTTTTTCAGCGGCAGGGACTGGGAGACTAGTCAGGATCGAGGGAAAGATGAACGGAGCAAAGTGCAGAGAGATCCTTGATGAAAACCTGCTCCAGAGCGCTCAGGACCTCAGACTGGGGCGAAGGTTCACCTTCCAACAGGACAACAACCCAAAGCACACAGCCAAGATAACACAGGAGTGGCTTCGGGACAAGTCTCTGAATGTCCTTGAGTGGCCCAGCCAGAGCCCAGACTTGAACCCGATCGAACATCTCTGGAGAGACCTGAAAATAGCTGTGAAGCAACGCTCCCCATCCAACCTGACAGAGCTTGAGAGGATCTGCAGAGAAGAATGGGAGAAACTCCCCAAATACACATTTTGCCAAGCTTGTAGCGTCATACCCAAGAAGACTTGAGGCTGTAATCGTTGCCAAAGGTGCTTCAACAAAGTACTGAGTAAAGGGTCTGAATACTTATTTAAATGTTATATCTGTTTTTTATTTGTAATACATTTGCAAATTTGTCTAAAAACCTGTTTTGCTTTGCTTGTGTAGATTGATGAGGGGGAAAAAACAATTTAATCAATTTTAGAATAAGGCTGTAACGTAACAAAATGTGGAAAAAGTCAAGGGGTCTGAATACTTTTTGAAAGCACTGAACTAAGAATGATATGTACAGCAGTATATACCAGTATATAAAGAATCCAGTATATAAATGTGGTGTGCATAAACAGTGTAACAACAATGTAGTAGCTATATTATAATGAGATGTGAAAAGTAGTACTGTAAATAGAGAATAAGGTGACATTTTGGATGAAGTAAAAAATGAATGAAGATGACTTGCCTTCAGGTGCATGGAGGTGTGTGCAGTTAAAATATCCAACCAGCTTCTTCTCTTTCTGATTCTGGCCAACTAGCACCTGGGAACACCCACACACCATTACTTCACCTACCACGTCTTAACTAGCACTAAAAGGGAGTGGCTATTATCAATACAATAACTGACAACAGTAACACAACACAGTAGGAGCGTTAACGGCAACAATATATTACATTTAAACAACCACATATCACAGTTATTATAAGCAGAAAAAAACACAAAGTGCAGGTGAGAAAGACAAGAGCTATAATGACAGTGAGTGGCATAGAATTACAAATTAGAACTGGATTTCTCCTTAATTTAATCAAAATGGCTGCCATTATCAGCCCATTCTAGAATTCTGAGGGTCTTTGACCTCATCCCCTCTAGTAATGTAATAGGATCTCTGTGGTGAGTGGTACCTTGGCAGAGAGCAGGCCTTTAGCAGCCAGGGCATCCTCCCCCCGGCCATTAGGGAAACAGTGGTACTGGGCCTCCAGCACTGGGTAACGGCTGGCCAGGAACAGGCCGCTGTTGAAGAACTTGAAGGAGGAGCAGCTGCCGGGAGGCTGCCAGGCGTACACCCCTACATCATACAGTATGTGGTTGAACAGGGGCCCCAGGGTGTTGGTCAGCTTCAGAGCTGCCCTCTTATCAAACACCTCCTCCAGACACAGGATGTCCACGTTGGCCGGGAAGAGAGAGGACACCTCCCAGGGCACGTCGTCTGGCCCAGCCTGGCCGCGCTGGGCGACCCCCTGAGTGCGTAGAGCCCGCGGAGGGTTCCTGTGGCCCTTCCGGCCCTGCTGGTTGGAGTTCTGGTTGGTGTTGATGACAGGGGCAGGAGAAGGGGAAGGCTCCTCGGTGTCGTCACAGGGCACGTACACCACACAATTTGTGTCAATGGGCTTGGGGGGCGGCGTCGTTGTTGTTGGGACCGCTCCGTCAGCTTGATCCTCGTCTGAATGGGCCTTCACAGCAGGAGGAGCCTGGGGTGGTGGCTGGCAGGCTGGGTCTGTAGCACCGTATGAGACAGGGCTGGTGGTGGAGGGGCCAGGGAGCAGGCTACTGGAGGGGCTGAGGGTGCCACAGCTGCTGGGGGAGTCCACAAAGATGCGGATGTGTGGCCGATTCACGCCCTGCACGATGCTCCGGCCGATGGCGGTGGCACGGCGCTGCGTGTGCCCCAGGTTGTTGAAGCGTGCGATGCCGTCCGGCAACAGACACAGGTTGGCAGTGGCAAAGCCAAAAGTGGCCTTGTTGGCCCCTGCCTCAAAGCCCAGGTTCCTCTCCCCCTCATCGGCTGGTGCTGGCCTTGACGGGGGCTCCTGGTGGTAGGAGAAGGGCCTGCGGGCGGCCTGGAGGGGAGCCCAGAGCAGGAACCCCAGGAAGGCCAGGGGAGCCGTGACCAGGAAGAGGGCAAGGAAGAGGATGAAGCCGAAGAAGACCTTGAGAGGGTGGAGGTAACACTCCTGCTCGTGCCGCTGGGTGCGTTCCAGGCTGGTGGACATGCAGACGGCGATGAGGCGGTCCAGGAACCAGAAGCAGGGCAGGATGAGGCCCCAGCCCACTGCATGGAGGCCCTCCACAAAGCAGTTGGGGAATGGGGACTCCCGCAGAGCCATGCCTCCCTCCTTCAGTCACCTCTGGACACAAATAGGGAGAGCAGGCATCAGGGCTCCCAGCTGCTCACCTCACTCTGGTTATTCACCATCTGACTGAGACTCTGGAATCTACTGAAAGTAAACGCAGAACACAACATACAGACAGGACATGTAGAGGGTGTTTTCTGACCTTTCCTGGCTCGACTAGTGAGGTAAATCAATAGTGCTTGCCAGTGCGTGGTTGTCAGGGAAATGACTCCCGTTCAGGAAACCAGGATCAACCCAAGCTGGCTGGGCGACAGCTGGTGCGTCATGGTGCAAGCGATCAATTGGAGTAGAAAGGCAGATTACGTTGGCTTACTGAGCTGCGCGAACATGAAGGGCTGGGTTGGTGGATAGACAGACATTGTTGCAAAGGAGGGAAAGAGGAGAAGAATATACGGGTATCTTACCCAAACTACTGTTAATCCAGACGTCACCATCTGCACGAATTCACTAATCGCTATAGCGACAGATGTGTACAGTGTACTATTGATACTACTGGGGTCGGTGCAACGTTCAAAATTGTCCACACAGGCACCAAAAATCCCCACACCTTCCTACAATGACGCCAACCGTCCTGAGTGGACTCATTTCTGCTGACACTGTCATGCCAACCAACATCAGTCATTAATAATAATGTGATATCGATAGCTTCTCAAGTTTTCGTAGTGTGTGCTTGTTACTTTAAAATTATCGACTCGCTCCAAATGCTGTTCTCACAACTGACGCGACGTGGTTAGCTAGCTAGCCGGCTAACATGGAGTACTACCTGGCTAATTCAACCAGTTTGAAAATGTTCACTAATTTGGGCTAGGTAGCAGGTGCTCACATGCACAATGTATCATTCACGAACAAGCCAATTTCATCTTACTCATTTACATAGCCACACGTTCGTGGACGAATGTTAGCTACTAGCTAGCTAAGATAGGAGATCTAGTTAGGCAGCTGTAGCTATCTGGTTAGCTAGCTAGCTAGGTTAGCTAACATGAGCTAGGCACCTGCATTCTTACCTGTCTGCATAGAAGTCCACTTCCTTCATAAAATGTGAATTTATCCGTCTAAATACAATACATGTAACAGTAGCTACTGCTAAATTGGCCTTGTCATGCCGTGGATATTTTTCATTCAATATTCCTGTATAAAATAGAATACAATAATTTCCAGCGACTAGTGTACGACTTGTCCCGCGCCGGGAGTAGCCAACTCTAGTCTAGACAGTTTGCGTCATTGTTCCCTCGTTGGGCGTGCACGCTGTTTATTTCCCACCGTTTGCGTTCTCGTCTGAAGTGACAAGTGAGGTGAACATATTGAAAGGCAACTATACTTTCACTGAGTTACAGGAGCCAGATCCAGCCAATCAGAATGAATTTTTCCCCACAAAAGGGCTTTATTACAGACATAAATACCCTCTGGCAACAGCTCTGGTGGACATTCCTGCAGTCAGCATGCCAACTGCACGCTCCCTCAAAACTGGAGACATCTGTGGCATTGTTGTGTGACAAAACTGCTAATTTTAAAGTGGCATTTTATTGTCCCCAGCACAAGGTGCACCTGTGTAATGATCATGCTGTTTAATCAGCTTCTTGAAAGGCCACACCTGTCAGGTGGATGCATTATCTAGGCAAATTATAAATGCTCACTAACAGGGATGTAAACAATTTTGTGCACAACATTTGAGAGAAAAGATTTTTGTGTGTATGGAAAATGTCTGGGATTTTTTATTTCAACTCATGAGACCAACACTTTACATGTTGTGTTAAAATTTTGTTCGGTGTATGTGAAAATGAGCATACTTAAACATAGGCTGCTTTTTCTTTGTTGAAATGCTTTTTTTTTGTTTTTTATGGCCCAATGAGCCCTAGAAGTATTTATTCTGTCCAGGTTTCCCATGTCTGTCATTTCAATATGGAAATATAATGTCAGGTAACTCACAAAACCACCCTCAGTGCAACCAACCAACAAACCAAGTGAACAGAAAATATGAATTAAAAAAAATACTCCACCTTTGTAGGCTAAACAAGGAAATGGTCCAATGCAGGAGATGCAGACCTGTCCTGTCTGAATGAGTCCCTGTGGAGGGTGTGTGAAATTTGTATGAGAGAGCACTTATCTCCAAAGCAATACAAGCGTAGACACGTTAAGAGTTGAGTTCGAGTCATTTGTTTATAGTGTAAAAGCTTGACTCTCCACAGACGACTGCTCTGCTGTGGAGGGAGGTGGTCTCTGTGGCGGTCCCAGTCTAGCTCTGGTCCTAAACGTTTATAAAAGGCTCAGCGTCAGCAAGCTGCACGTAACACCCTGGACAAGAGCTAGTCCCAGCCTGTCTACCAGAGGAAGAGGGGCTTGCCGTCCTGCCTGGCCATGAAAGAGAGGCAGCTGAACAGCAGCAGGAGATCCTTCAGCAGCTTGGAGGGGGCTGCGTTGATCACTACTCTCCTCAGGAAGTCCGGGCTGTTTAGATTAGATTGTTGTTTATTGTCCTACAAGAGGAAAATCCTACCACAGCTCACACATTACATACATAAACCACACATTACATACATAAACCACACATTACATACATAAACCACACATTACATACATAAACCACACATTACATACATAAACCACATTGTAACATGGCAGGAAACAAACAACAGTAAATAGTCCCATAAAGTCCTAGTACTTCACCCCGCCACACCTGCACATATAGGAGGAAGCTTCATAGAATTGTTAATGAATCATGGTGATATCCCCCCACAGGGATGAAACTCCTCCCGAAGCATGCAGTACGGCATTTACAGTAATTTTCCGATACCTCCGACCTGATGGCAGGAAAGGTGTGCTGTGACACCACAGCCGAGCTTGCACCCTGAAGCTTCGTCATCACCTGTTGTATCCCAGCTCCTGAGTGCTGTAGGAGTCAGGCCTCTGCCTCAGGATGCCATAGGTGTTGATGATGAACTCTGTGAAGGGGGGGTGGAGAGTCATACTATATCCTAGATGGTTCAGCCTGGCCATCAGCTCAGAGTGACGCTGGGACAGCTGCAGCCGATAGCCCTCGTCCACCTTCCCTGTCAGAGGGTGTGTGGACACCTGAGGAAATGAGGGGGGAGGGGGTCAAGGCTTTAGTTTGAGTGAAAACAGAAATGTCAGTCCCAAATGGCACCCTATTTCCTATTTAGTGCACTACTTTTGACCAGGGCCCACATGGAATAGGGTGCCATTTGGGACGCACTCGCAGTCTCATGGGAGTGGGATTAGCCTGTAGAGTTTCTAATTCAGTTATACTGTACATGCCATTATCCAACTCTCTCACACATTTGTTTAGAACAGATTTGCAATTAGCTTCTTAGGAAATGGAAAACCATTTTGACGTGGGAAGAAACCAGTTTGGAGGCTTTGAATTCCATCTATGTGTGAATCACTGAAAAGAATACATGGCACCCCACCACACCCTGTTGTTAAACTACCCTATTATCCCTTAGCAGACAGAAGGAAGGAATATGGTGTTAAACTACCCTATTATCCCTTAGCAGACAGAAGGAAGGAATATGGTGTTAAACTACCCTATTATCCCTTAGCAGACAGAAGGAAGGAATATGGTGTTCAACTTTCTTATTATTCAAAAACTGGAATATCAGCCTTTTGTGTAAAGGACAACACAGATGCACATCCACACACACACCGTTCCCACCTGAATGATCTTGTCTGGTATATTGAGCACAGTAAACCCATAGAGTCTGGTCTGGCTCTGGAACACATAGGACAGGATCCTTCGATCCAGCTGGAAGGCTATCTCCCCCACCAACCGTTCTGGATCTGAACAATAACATAAACACCAACCTCTGAATCTGCATGGATTAGTTCCAATAGATCACATTACACCAACATAAATATGAATCCACAGGTAGTTTAACAAAATGTTTCTATTCTATTCTAAACAAAATATAACGTCCCAAATGGCACCCTGTTTCCTATATAGTGCACTCCTTTTGACCAGAGCCCTATGGGCCCTAGTCAAAAGTTATGCACTATATAGGCAATAGGGTGCAATTTGGGACACACAATAGGTTTGAATAAATATTTTTATATTCTGCTATTACAATATTGTCATAATCAGCTCAGTTGATACAAAATGGGGATTCAATTTCTGACTAACATATCTCTAAGGATCATGCCCAAAGTTGTGATGAGCAAACGACCATTTCACACACCTTTCACCTTCTGAGACATGACATAAGAATAGCTCGCAGTCTCTTCATGTTGTCGTGGGTCTGTGCACATGCAGCGCTTGGTGTAGGACTCCAGGTTAATTGGGGAAGATGTTCTGGGAGGATGTTTGGACGATTGATGCAGCTCATGTTTGAATCTGTCCTCATCCACGGTGTCTTGCCACTGAATAGTTGTGTTCCTGCCTGGGGGTAGGAAATTATAATCAGAATCAATTCTAAATGCAAAAAGGGTGACAAATTGAGACAAAACGAGACCTGGCAAAAATAATAAGCAAATATATGTAGATGTTCTCCCCCTTTGACCACATAATAATTATAATAATAATTAATCATTTAGCAGACGCTCTTATCCAGAGCGACTTACAGGAGCAATTAGGGTTAAGTGCCTTGCTCAAGGGCACATTGACAGATTTTTTCACCTAGTCGGCTCGGGGATTAGAACCAGCGACCTTTCGGTTACTGGCACAACGCTCTTAACCACTAAGCTACCTGCCACCCTCTGCTCACCTCACTCAAGCCATGGGTTGCTTAGACGTCGCATGCATCAACCAATGGTTGCCTGCCACGTCATCGACTGCCAGATTGTTATAACATATGATTTGGTTAGCCGATAGGTAAAATACCTATACAGGCGTTTTAAGATCTGGCAACGTCTAAGCAATTTAACGGGACCATTAACATTCTCAACCTTCAGTCTCTTGACAGTAGATCAATTAATGCACTTAACGTTGTTTTTAAATTGCTTGTTTTTTGTTGTTGCTTTACATCACTTTGAGATGTCTTTATGTAATGAATAGTAATGAATAAATTGAATACATTATCTACATTTTAGTCATTTAGCAGACTTACATGAGCAATTAGGGTTAAGTGCCTTGCTCAGGGGCACAGACAGACTTTTCACCTAGTCGGCTCAGGGATTCAAACCAGCATCCTTTCGGTTACTGGCCCAAAGCGCTTAACCACCAGGCTACCTGCCACCCCTATTATTATTATTATATGTCCAAGATCTTAGCTGGTGCTGTTGCTAGGACCTGCATGGCAGTACTGACTTGCAGTTGGGATTCATTCCATTTCAATTCACGATGTATACTGAAATTCCAAATCCAATTCTCCAATTCCAATTTTCTTCAATGCCTTTCCAACCCTGCCGATTAATGCTAACTGTACTGACGTGTCACGTGTCTCGGATGCCCTTTAGTGGCAAAGAGCCGCACACGCACCACTATCACCCACACAGGAGATGGAGATGGCAATGCGTAAACGATACTTGAACAGTTACCTGTCGATTCCCTGACAGTGTCGCTGGTTAGAGTGGAGGTTTGAAGCTTGGACTTCAGATCAAAGTTTTCTTTCATCAGGCCAAGCATTATTTTCAGGTCGTCATTCTCGTGCCGCAGTTTCTCATTCTCCAAGCGCAATGACGCACCGCCCCCCTCGGTATCCATATCCATACAGACGCTTCTCCGACTCCAAGCGCCTACTTCAGGCGGTCAGACAGTTGAGGCACAACCCGACAGTTTGCAGACCCTTTCCGTCTGTGCTATAAATCAAATCCTCCAATGAAATAGGTTGTTATCAATAGCATCACAATAGGGTGTCAGTCAGAACGTTCGATTTAACTTGACACCGTTATGTCATGTGTCATAATTACACGTATAACATAGAATTATAGGATCTCCTTTATGATGTCATACAAAAAGACGCTGTAAATTTGCATTGCATCACGGGAAATAATTTCTCACACCATTTCTCTCCATACTGAAAAGCTGAAAACTAGGCACAAATGTCTTGAAAAATATATTAACAAACATCTGACATTCGTGCTTTTGGCTTTAAAAAAATAATCATATGACAGAGTGCATAATCATGATTCATATACTATTAGAAACAATTTAGCAGCATCCAGTAATCGCCAGCACTGATACAAAAAAACGACGAGATTACAATTCAGTTTTTAATTGAATAACTATCAACAAATACAGCTGCAAAGACTCACAAACATCAGAAATATCACAAAACAAATTGAATCCAAATATTAATTATTCACACTACACAATTTAAACCAGTCTGGATTGTAGTAAAACTGAGCACAATTAACATGAGGGAGTATTATCAATAAGAGGTACTTGCTATGACTGTGATATGTGGTTGTTTATTACCTAAATTGAAAGAATTGAATAAGTCAAATCAAACGTTATGTCACATGCGCCGAATACACAGGTGTAGACTTTACCGTGAAATGCTTACTTACGAGTCCTTTCCCAACAATGCAGAGTTAAAAAATAAGAAAATTAGCAAAGAAAAATAGTAACACAATAGCAAAATAGGTTGCATCTGCTAAATCAGGGTTTCCCAATCTCAGTCAGTTTGGGAACCACGGCTCTAAAGCACAGGGAACCACATTTAGAACGACAGGCGACAGCAGAGTTAAAATTAGACATTGGCGCATAAAACAATGTGTAGCAGGTGTTGTCCTACATATGGGAACATTTAAGTAACTCCCGTAAAAGACTCCTTCATCCTTCAATGGTTCCTTTAGAGGAAGCGCTCAGTTCCGTGATCTTCCAACGATAGACAGGATGTAGAGGAAGATGTTGATGATGTCAGTGTACAGGGTGAGAGCAGCAAAAACATAGTCCTCTGGACTCAGGGCCTTCTCCTTGTTGCCTAGCAGCAGCTGAGTGTCCACAGCCAAGAACTGGAATCAATCACATTCAAAACAATGATCATTCTATTGTCACAATTAGAATTAGCATTCTACTCATTCTATTTAGCAAGATAGTATGAAAATGTATGCACTAACTGTAAGTCGCTCTGGATAAGAGCGTCTGCTAAATGACTGAAATGTAAATGTAAATATGTCTAGTAAGATATGGTCTTGATTTGGTCTGACAGATCAACACATGCAAAATAATGACTAAGACTGTGTCCCAAATGGCATCCTGTTCCCTATATAGTGCACTACTTTGACCAGGACCCATCCATCAAAACACTTGCATGAATACTTAAATAGTTGTACTACTACTACCACCAGTATAGTTTCTACAGGAAAAGAGACACCACCTGTGATAATCAAGATCATTGCCAAAGAGATTTTAGTATGCGTCCCTAATGTCACCATTCCCTAAACAGTGCAGTACTATGGTCAAAAGTAGTGCACTATAAAGGAAATAGGTTGGCATTTGTGGCAAGGACTTACGCATGTGAAGAGTAGAGCGCCCAACGAGGCGTAGACCAGTTCCAGGATCTTGTTGCGGATGAAGATGCAGAGGAAGCCGAAGAGAACCAGGACAATCAGACAGACCAACAGCACACCGTGACAGGAAGTGAAGTCATACTTGGTCTGTATGGGGTCAGAGGTCGGGTCAGGATGAAGGCCAAAGGTCAAAGGGACATATTAGTTATTAGCCAATGAGGTGACTCATTTCCTATCAATCAATAATAATATCACTAGCCTCACCTAGCAGAGTAGGGTCAGTACCATTACTGAACAGAGTAGGGTCAGTACCATTACTGAACAGGGTAGGGTCAGTATCATCACTGAACAGGGTAGGGTCAGTATCATCACTGAACAGAGTAGGGTCAGTACCATTACTGAACAGGGTAGGGTCAGTATCATCACTGAACAGGGTAGGGTCAGTACCATTACTGAACAGGGTAGGGTCAGTATCATCACTGAACAGAGTAGGGTCAGTACCATTACTGAACAGAGTAGGGTCAGTACCATTACTGAACAGGGTAGGGTCAGTATCATCACTGAACAGGGTAGGGTCAGTATCATCACTGAACAGGGTAGGGTCAGTACCATTACTGAACAGGGTAGGGTCAGTATCGTCACTGAACAGGGTAGGGTCAGTATCATCACTGAACAGGGTAGGGTCAGTATCATCACTGAACAGGGTAGGGTCAGTATCATCACTGAACAGGGTAGGGTCAGTATCATCACTGAACAGGGTAGGGTCAGTATCGTCACTGAACAGGGTAGGGTCAGTATCATCACTGAACAGGGTAGGGTCAGTATCATCACTGAACAGAGTAGGGTCAGTATCATCACTAGCTTCATTGAATAGGGTAGAGCCAGTATATATGATGGCAGGGTCAATTCCAGTTCAATTTGATTCCATAGCAATGCTGTTTAAAGGTAGACTCAGCGATATGACGTGAACCCATGCCAATGCACAGATACGGTGTGTGACTGTGTGGGAGCAAAGTCTTGCATCTCACTTGTGGCAACGTCATTTCGCTGAGTCTACCTTTAATTGCGGCATTGACTGGAATATAGATGGAATACACCCCAACCCTGATAACCCTATGACATGTTGAACTGTGCGAAGAGAGAGAGAGAGAGAGAGAGAGAGAGAGAGAGAGAGAGAGAGAGAGAGAGAGAGAGAGAGAGAGAGAGAGAGAGAGAGAGAGAGAGAGAGAGAGAGAGAGAGAGAGAGAGAGAGAGAGAGAGAGAGAGAGAGAGAGAGAGAGAGAGACAGACAGACAGACAGACAGACAGACAGACAGACAGACAGACAGACAGACAGACAGACAGACAGACAGACAGACAGACAGACAGACAGACAGACAGACAGACAGACAGACAGACAGACAGACAGACAGAGAGAGACAGAGCGAGACAGACAGACAGACAGAGCGAGACAGAGCGAGACAGAGCGAGACAGAGCGAGACAGAGCGAGACAGAGCGAGACAGACAGACAGACAGAGATAGAGAAACAGAGCGAGACAGACAGACAGACAGACAGACAGACAGACAGACAGAGCGAGACAGACAGAGATAGAGAAACAGAGCGAGACAGAGACAGACAGAAGGAGGGAGGGATGTCCAGATGGATACAGACCTGGAGAGAGAAGATGACCACGGTGAAGCAGACAACAGCAGTGATGCCCACGGCCATGATGACTGAGTCAGTGTCGTAGAAACTAGCTATCATCCCCACCATGTAGGACATAGCCAGGGTCAGGATGGACTGGAAACACGAGAGGCAAGGAGAGTGATACAACCTCTTTTAGAACTTCAACAATACTTATACAACTGTTTATGTGGAAGTGCACATATCAACACAGGCTTATAGTGAATAAGACATGATTTTATTTTTCTTCAATTTGATAAATATACAGAACCGGCCCATAAAGTATAGCTACGAATACTATTGATCATTGAGCGTGCTTTTTATTCCAGGTATAGGCTTAATCCGAGTTTGGAAAACTGGCCCATAAAGTATATCATTATGTTATAGGAATGACAGCCATTTAAACGAGACAGGTCTTATTAACTTACTAGTGCAATCAGGTTCCATGGATGTTTGCGGCGAAACTCTCCGCAGCAGCTGATGGTGATGAGAGAGACGAAGAAGATGCCATAGGACACCCAGTACGTCCATGGGTTGGCCTGGACGAACACTTTGATTCCCCCCACAAAGGTGAAGAGAGCCACAAAGGAGAATGTTACCATCAGCTGGACGGTCAACACCATGAAGACCTGTATGTGGACAAGGAGACAGACTATTAGATATAGGATCCATACAGTTCTATAATAGACTTCGGGGATTGTTCTTTAAAAATGGTTTTAGGCCATTTTGTTTGATTGTTATGATGGCTATACAGATGCATGTACAACCATTTTATCTTAAGTTTATCTTTTATCTTTAGTTCAAGTTTGCTTGAGGTCCTGATTTGGAGCCTCTTGGCATCCCTGTGGTCCCTTACTTTCCGGATAAAGGCTCGCCGTATGGTCTTGTCGTCCAGCCCAGAGCCAAGAGAGAAGGCACTGTTGTCACAATAGGCAAGGGGTTGATCATCGCTGTTGTAATCAGTGTTTGGGTCTGGGAGAAAAGACAGATAGACTCAATGCACATCAGACCACACATACTTCAAAATGCCCCTTTCTATCTTTTAATGAATGATAAATCACATAGTTTTTGCTCCGTACTGAAAGTGCTCCACCTTGAAAATGGCACTGCTGTCACGCATAATTTTGTGGACAAATGAGTAAAATACTAAAAGATAGTTTGAGTGAACTATTCCTTTAAAACTTGAAACTTGATTCCCATCACCACATTACTTCTGAATGATACTGAAGTACTCACCATGATTTGGGTTGTCAAAGCCCTGACCGTAGGCCCCAGGCATGGGAGCGTAAGGTGCTGTGCCATATCCTGGGTTCCCCTGACCCTGGAAGTACATAGGCTGACCAAATGCCCCAGGCGAGGGGAAGGGCATCCCCCCTGGAGCAGGCCCTGGCCCCCCAAATGAGTTAGGCATCCCCTGTGTGTTGGGTAAGGTCATCTCATATCCTGGGGGGCTTGGCTGCCCAAAGACTACATTTGGGGGCTGGACGCCCCCCTCCAATGGAGAATAGATATTCCTGTCAGGTTGGGACATCACTAGGTCTGTTTATCTCACTAGGAGAGGGGTTCAAGAAGTGTTGATCTTGTCTGGACAAGTGTTGATCTTGTCTGAAACAGGGCACTAGAGACAGAGACACAGGATGACAAATAACAAATGTTACATTTGACACTTCAGTCATTTAGCAGAAGTTCTCATCCAGAGCGATTTACAGGAGCAATTAGGGTTAAGTGCCTTGCTCAAGGGCACATGGACAGATTTTTCACCTAGTCGGCTAGGTAGTTAGGATCCTAGTAGGTATCCTACTAGGTTAGGATGGTAAAGGTCTTAGGAGTACATAATATAATCTAAAAAGGGGTTTTAAAGGAGGTCAAAGTCCATCCTGGTATCCCTAGGGGATACCTACCCCAGTATCTGTGCATTAGAGATGTCGACAATGAGTATGATGGGTCTCCTCTCTAACGCCCAGGAAGCTCAGATTCAAACTCCCATTAGACAGCTCTGCAAGCATTATGTCAAAATACGTTCGTTACTCACCAAATATGGAGTGTCGCTCAGCAACTACGTTAATTTACTCCCATTACGGCCGGTATGTACTTCCAAAAAAGGTCTAAATAAAAATGTACAAGCAAACAAAAAAATATGCATATTCGGCACTCATACTGCCACGCACAGAAAGTCTACAACAGCTCAATACATTGGAGGTGCTGAAAAATATTTTTTTCGCTTGCTTGTATTTTTATTTAGACCTTTTTTGGAAGTACATACAGGCCGTAACGGGAGTAAATGAAGATTGCTGCCCAGCGAAACTCCCTATTTGGTAAACTCGCTTGCAGAGCTGTCTAATGGGAGTTTGAATCTGAGTTCAGAGGCATCTCTAACGTACAGATACTGGGGCAGGGGATACCCTAACCACCCTGTGATAACTGTGAGAGAGCCATGATTCAGCAAACTATCTAGATTAGAACAATGATTATAAACAAACAGCATTGTGTTATTCATTGCAATGGAAGAGCTCAAAATTATATAAACGAAAATAAAGTTACTGTTGATCAGTAACTAAAAATGAAGTATGGTTACGGGAAGCGAGCGGGGGCAGTGGTACTACTTTGAAGTATCCCTCCCTGTCCCGCTCTTATTTAGACTGTTCCCAATAATTCTCTAATAGTGTGTAATTGGGGCCCGCAATTCGGGGCGTTCATACATATAGGCATTTCTGCATCTGCAGGAACGCCTCCCATGCGAGCATTCCATTGGTTCCTGCATAAACGGCCCCCCTCGAGCACGCCATCTTCATGCTTGTGTGACACTTGATATTCTGGATTTCCCCTGATTGTCTATGCGATTAAAATGTGGGTCAAAAGGGAAATAAAAGTATTATCAGAATTTTTCTGGGGCGAAGGACACTGTCTGCCGGTATCAAATATTGTGATAAGTAACCCAAAATAGACCAGAGCCTGTCGTTTCCAATGGGGGAAATTAATCATAGTTGTAGGTAGGCTATTTAGATTGGTCATTATGGAGGCACCCTTTTTCCATAAAACATTAACGCGCTAGAACTGATATAACGGCGACAAAGCATTGGAAAACGACTTTAGGCGCAATAGAGCTCTTCAGATAAATTCGCTCAGAGGTGGTTTAAAGTAAACTGCATTCTAATGTCGACTTTCTTATGGAAAACCGTATCAAGCGAAGGGTTTTACTCATGCTCAGTTCTTGAAATAACAAGTCAATCTCGCAAATTGGCCATTTATAACGGTTTGTAGTCTTAACATCTGGCACCTAGTAACTGCACATTTGCCAGAAAATTGCCCAACATTCATTTTTTGAAGTTCGTCCAAGTGTTTAATGCACAGAGATTGAGATCCTCTGTCCAATATTCATCACTCAAACTCTTCTGTCGGATTTATCTATAGTTATGCACATGCGCAAACAGGATTTATTTACAATTATAAACTGGGTGGTTTGAGCCCTGAATGCTGATTGGTTGAAAGCCATGGTAACTTTATGGGAAAAGGGTTTATTGGATAAATGTGGCAACTCCTCTCATGCTGAAATTTCTTGGGAGGGCTAGTTTTCAGGCCATGTGGGCGGGTTTTCAGAGGTCATTGGACTATACATTTTAGCTATACCTGGCAACCCTGGTTCCATCTGTGCCGGTATCCTAACCAGCTAGCTACCAGTGGTGATGGGAAATCAAGGCTTTCTGAAGGCTTCGCCACTTTCACCAAATTGTGCAGAAAAAGGGTTCATTACTGGGAGCTTCATTATCTGTTCACAATGCACATTAGTAACATCTGCTGTTCAGCAATAAATAGCGGTATGATTATCAGAAACGTTTTTTTCTCCACTGTTTTCAGCAAATCTCCGTGGTGCAGCAGTAAATCGTTGGTTTAGTAGCCTATAATCCGTTGGAATACCACGTTCACATCATGCTTCCCTTTTTTGCCTTCAAAATTACTATTTTCAAAAACGGAATCTATGGCATTATTTAGGATGCTTAAGACAGAAACGTATATTATACTAAATAAAACAAATTATTTGAACTGTGCAGAAAGTGTGTTTTCACATATATATTTTTCTTAATAGTGTTCCTTCAACGGGTTTCGACCCCAGACCCTCACGGCCCTGAATGTTCCATACTCTACCTGCTAAACTACCAGTCAGGTTAAACTTTTTGTACAAAATCCTAACTATATTTGTAAGTACGGTGTCCTGTAGAGGTCAGTGTTTGAATGCAGCTTAGAATAGAAGAAAGCGCCGCAACAACGACTAATCAGTGGGATCTCGCATTTTGCAACACACGGTTTGAAAAAGCACATGATCAAACGAAGCTTCGGACGTCATTGATGATGACGTACTTCTGATAAAGTGATACATGCTTCGACACACTGCTTCGAAGTTAGCTGCTTAGCGATTTTGACGCATGGCTCGGAGCTCCGGGATTATAAAGTATCATCACTAGCTACCGGTGTCGCCCCCCGCCTGCTGTGTACCAGAGTCCTAGCTATCGTTAGCTAGCTAGCTACCAATCCCGCCTGACGTGTACCGGAGTCATACCTATCTAGCTAACTAGCTAGTACCCAGTGTCCTTAGGCTTCGCTAACGCCTGCCCTCGCCGTCGTTAACAGCACTGTGGGAAAACAGTCACCGACAGGCGAGGGCGAAGGACACTGACACTGTCTACCGTTCGCCTAGCTAGCTAGCTACCGGCGTTATCGCCCCCGCCTCTTCTTCTGTGGGGTTTATCAACGGTTGGCATACAACGTTATGGTGCGTTACCACCACTTACTGTACTGGAGCACCCCGCCTCTGTCCCGGAGTCCTTCTTAAAAATTGACCATTAGAAGTACACTACATTACCAAAAGTATGTGGACACCTGCTCGTCGGACATCTCATTCCAAAATCATGGGCATTAATATGGAGTTGGTCCCCCTTTGCTGCTATAACAGCCTCCACTCTTCTGGGAAGGCTTTCCAGTAGATGTTGGAACATTGCTGCAGGGCCTTGCTTCCATTCACATCCACAAGCATTAGTGAGGTCTGGCAATGTCTAGAATGTCATTTTATGCTGTAGTGTTAAGACTTCCCTTCACTGGAACTAAGGGGCCTAGCCCAAACCATGAAACAGCCCCAGACCACTATTCCTCCACCAAACTTTATAATAAATAATAATAATAATAATACCCAGTTGGCACTATGCATTCGGGCAGGTAGTGTTCTCCTGGCATCCGCCTAACCCAGATTCGTCCGTCGGACTGCCAGATGGTGAAGTGTGATTCATCACTTCAGAGAATGCGTTTCCACTGCTCCAGATCTCCGACGGCGGCGAGCTTTACACCACTCTAGCCGACGCTTTGCATTGCGCATGATGATCTTAGGCTTGTGTGCGGCTGCTCGGCCATGGAAACCCACTTCATGAAGCTCCCGAGGAACAGTTATTCTGCTGACGTTGCTGCTTCCAGAGGCAGTTTGGAAGTCTGTAGTGAGTGTTGCCACCGAGGACAGACGATTTTTACGCGCTTCAGCACTCGGCGGTCCCGTTCTGTGAGCTTGTGTGGCCTTCCACTTCGCGGCTGAGCCGTTGTTGCTCCTAGATGTTTTCACTTCACGATAACAGCACTCACAGTTGACCGGGGCAGCTCTAGCAGGGTAGAAATTTGACCAACTTACTTGTTGGAAAGGTGGCATCCTATGATGTGCCACTTTGGAAGTCACTGAGCTCTTCAGTAAGGCCATTCTACTGCCAATGTTTGTCTATGCCTGTTGCTGACAGGTGTATAAAATTGAGCACACAGCCATGCAAAGGGGTGTCCACATACTTTTGTATATATAGTGTATAAAGAGAGAGTCCTGCAGATGCAGGAACGCCCCGAATTGCGGGCCGCAATTGCACCCTTCCCCCAAGAATAACAGTCACTGGCAGTGGGCTACTGTAACAAGATTCATGAGCTCAGATCTAGGATCAGTTTAGCCGACTCTACGTCTGTGAATAACTATTACTGCGCCATAGACAACCGTCGTTGTTTTGTATAAGTGGAAAAACTATAACAGGCTGTTTAAAAAATAAAATAAAAACTACTCATTATGTGAAAATCCCACTGCAACAGTTAGAACAAACAACTCAGACTCACATACCGGAATTGTCCGCGGGTGAAGTTTGCAAGTTTTCCGTAAGCGTTTACCAAGTCGCTCCCAGTTTGAAAGATAGTCACCTGAACAGCTTTAAAGGAAAGAAGACAATTACGTTTCGTTTTCGGCAGGCTATATTTGTTCCGCTAAGTCCTGTGTTACATATTTAATTTCCAAAACGTCATGCGCTCCCCTTGAGGCACGTCATTTCTCGGATGAACTGTGGCCCACTGTTGGCCCTGCTGCCGCCAGATGGCGCTATTACTCCTTCCGTGCCAATGACAAAAGACAATGTGTAATAGCGCCATCTGGCGACAGCAGGGCCAAATGACGTGCCTCAAGGGGAGCGCATGACGTTTTGGAAATTAAATATGTAACACAGGACTTAGCGGAACAAATATAGCCTGCCGAAAACGAAACGTAATTTTGTTGAGTAAATAATATATCTTGATATCGAACGTTAAAGGTCCAATGCAGCCGTTTTTCAATATGAAATAATTTATGGGTAACAATTAAGTACCTTACTGTGATTGTTTTCAATTAAAATGGTCAAAAAGAAACACAAATAGCTTCTTAGCAAAGAGCAATTTCTCAAGCAAGAATTTTGCTAGGACTGTCTGGGAATGGTCTGAGTGGGTAGCAGGGAAATTAAAACTAGCTGTTTTTGGCAGAGAGGTTTGGAACTCTCCTTATTGTTCTATTAACTAATTTACCACCTGGTGATGTCACCAGGCAGGCCAAAATTCCATTCCAACACAACAGGCTGAAATATCAGGCCGTCTTTTCAATCAGCTCTTACACTAAAAGAGTATTATCATTATTTTCACAATTTCACAGTATTATTCCAACACAGGAAAATCGCGTTTTTGACTGCACTGGGCCTTTAACAACAAGTACTTTCAGTAATACGTTTTTTGTTTATTAATGAGGATTAATAAATTATAGTGCCTTGTTAAGTATTTTTTATTTTTTAAGTAAAAGTGAGCCAAAAGTCCACTAGCATGTCACATCTGAACACACACACACACACAGACCTCAGCTCTCTCGCCTACAACTCTGTGTTCTCCAATCAACTACAACTCTGTGTTCTTCAATCAATCCCAGTCTTGGCGTCAGGGTGCAGGCTTGATTGTTCTAGCCCAGTATTAACACACCTGATTCAATGAACTGACCACCAGCTTAGCATTTAGTCTAATTGAAGGACACTGAACTAGTCTAACTCTTTCTCACATTGATCAGAAGGGAGAAATGGAGACACTTTCAAGGGTCTTGTTTACGAAACACAAGAGGGCTTTTGTTGTTCCTCCTTCCCATAGAGAATGATAGAGGCCTTTAGTGGACAGAAGGCAGCGTTAGAATGGGCAGCACCATTGAGGGCTTCCACCATGCTTCCACCATTTTAAAGTAGTCAAAGTAGTCAACTGGGTGGGGATTCCTATGGGTTGTAGCCTCATTGGTGCTGCCCATGCTGCCACAGACACTAATATGGCACAGATATAAAGAGGAGTCCTCTGTCTATACTATGCTCCTTCCACTGAGAAGGACCTGTAGGCCACCACCTGTCCCCACCGTGCCTGCACACACTCAGACACTGAGGCCTGACAGGTGACATTCTGCAGCTGTCTGTCTGCCTAATAGGGTTCAGCTGTTGTAAAATGGGGACAAGCGTGACCAACTCTTGGCCTCACAAAATGTATCTCCATGAAAATGAACAGTAATGTATGTATCGTATTGTAACTCTTAAATGCAGATAGAACACTACATACCATGTCCTTTATTCCACTGAAACTGTCAGATGAATGGTAAAGCTTACGTGGCCATAAGTGGTCTTAGCTAAACTCTATCAACTGTACTCCCATATTGAAGTTCCTGTTTGCCTGGAATTCAAAAGGATTCCAAACAGGTGGAAACTGGGGAAAGAGAGTTCCCAGGATCCTCTCTGTCTGTCTGACTGGTCACATCGCAGGTTTTGCAGCCTCATCTGTTCCTGTCTGGTTGCTATCCACACACACACACGCACGCACTCACACACACACACACACACACACACACACACACACACCACTAACCTTTGGATGCTCTTCCTGACTGACCACAGCAGGGTATGTCATGTTGGAACACCGCACAACCAATCAACTATCTCATAGGATTCAATACCATGAATGCAATCAAAGCCCCATTAAAAAGTGTTTCTGTATACAGTAAAGTGTACTTCATTATGTAGATTTGTGTTAATAGAATTGAAGCTTGAATGTTTATCATCAGGATATGGTAATGATGATGTGGTATGTATTTTACATTGGTGAACTGATATGTTTTGATGAAATACTCAGTTGAGAGTTGAGGCTGTCAGAGAGACTTGTGGCTGCAAGTTGGGAGACCAAGGACTCTTCTAGGAAGGGTTGAGGAATCAGGCTAGTGTCCCAAATGGCACCCTTTTCCCTTTTCCCTTTTAACCAGGGACCTATATAGGGAATACTGTAGGGTGCAGTTTGGGACGCACACAGCAGGGGAGAGAGTTCATATACTTACAATTCTAGGAACTTAGCAGGTTCATGTTTCAGAGGTGATCTACATTATTAACAAGAGAGAGGAGGATCATGTAATCAACAAGACTCAGAATCTCTCAAGTTGGAGAGCTAATGTTTAGACTAGAGCACACCAACCTAGTTTATTTTTTCTTCCGATTTTCCAGTGAAGTAATAATACAAGACGTCTAGTTCAGCTTCCTCTTCCTTGTTTTAGTTTGTTTTGATTGTCTGGCCAATCATATCTCACCTAAGCAGCAGTGTCATGAACAGCACGGTACTATAGCACCATGGACAGCAACCAAACTGGCAAACTAATACATTCGAATTCCACATAGAAATGAACTAGACACTGACTCACCTGAATTCATTTAAGTTACATTTAGAATTGAGTCTTAGAATAATCTTTGAAGAGAAACATTTTGGAAGAGACTACAGTTCACCATTGTTCAGACCTGACACACGTAGCCAGAGATGGTCTGATGGTTAAGAGCAGAGTAGTATTTCCTACAGTTGGTACGTTCTTTGGAAGTTAACGTATTTTCCCACCTGTCCCCATCTTCAGCTGTGTCCAAACTCTATAACATTGGGTGCTTCCCAAATGGCACCCTATATCCTATACAGTGCACTACTTTGGACCAGGGCCCATAGGGCTCTGGTCAAAAGTAGTGCACTATATAGGGAATAGGGTGCCATTTGGGACGCATAGGCTGACTGGATCAGTGCATAGCTGTTTCCCTCTAAAGAGTCTCTCACCCGACTGTGTCATTCACATGTCATTGGACTTAATCTATGTAAATTGTATGACCTACCTACCTTGCAACTCCAATATGTTACCCATGATAAGGCAAGGCAAGGTTTCTTCTAAATAAGAGATCATACTGATGAGGTGTTGATTGTGTTTGACAGAAAGATGTGCCCCAGTAGGTGAGACTTGGTTGATTTACAGTGAACTGCTTTCTGTCAGTTGTGTAATTATGTAAAAACGACAATACGAATATAAGTAGCTAAAAGGTTGTTTATTTAATCTAATTAAATGAATGATTTTATTTGCAGAACAGCACATTTCAAAAGGCAAGATTAACAGAATATTGTACTGGAATCTCTGAGAGACTTGATAGTTTATGTCCAGTGACATTCAAAGTACTCTTATTAAAAAGATATAGCGTTTGT
Source organism: Coregonus lavaretus (assembly GCF_964263955.1). Taxonomy (NCBI): domain Eukaryota; kingdom Metazoa; phylum Chordata; class Actinopteri; order Salmoniformes; family Salmonidae; genus Coregonus; species Coregonus lavaretus. The sequence continues at coordinate 2,382,160 of NC_140000.1, read as the reverse complement.
TAACATATTCCTTTGTATGAAACAGTTCAAGTATAAAAAGTTCCCAACATTGTAAAAGAGTAAATCTCACAAAGTTAATAACAAAATCACAGCTATGAAAAAAAAAAAGAACTGCGTTATTTAGGATATAAAGTATTATAATGTTTTGCTAATAGTTTCTGCTGTAACATCTCTCTTTCATTGTCCAAACACATTAGAAAGATAAAGATATCTACAAAATAACAAGAAAATAGTTGTATAGATATAGAAAAGGTATACTTCATGCCATTATATTTTGTTTTTATACAAATCCAAATGATCATTGTAGCTACAGTAAATACCTCACAATTACAATTTGAATAACTCAGGTGAACATGAAACTAATATAACATGAACACACATTATTTATTCAATACAGTCCTACTCCCTGATACTAACTAAAGGGTGCAAAACGGTATTTTCTAATTAAAAGCTACCTAAATAAATATTTTCCAAATACCAATATTTGAAGGCACGTTGAGAAAAGCTGTCCACCAACTTCAGCTTCAGGCCAGTAGCTGTTCTCTTCTGATCTGACCCCACTGGATCTGATCTGACCCCACTGGATCTGACCCCACTGGATCTGATCTGACCCCACTGGATCTGATCTGACCCCATAGTAACACAGGACAGACAGCTAACATCACTCCTCTAGGTCACTGTTTTGCATAGGTACAAACATTATTATAGTAACATTATTATACAGTGGGGGGGAAAAGTATTTAGTCAGCCACCAATTGTGCAAGTTCTCCCACTTAAAAAGATGAGAGAGGCCTATAATTTTCATCATAGGTACACGTCAACTATGACAGACAAATTGGTCAATAACAAAAGTTTCTCAATACTTTGTTATATACCCTTTGTTGGCAATGACACAGGTCAAACGTTTTCTGTAAGTCTTCACAAGGTTTTCACACACTGTTGCTGGTATTTTGGCCCATTCCTCCATGCAGATCTCCTCTAGAGCAGTGATGTTTTGGGGCTGTCGCTGGGCAACACGGACTTTCAACTCCCTCCAAAGATTTTCTATGGGGTTGAGATCTGGAGACTGGCTAGGCCACTCCAGGACCTTGAAATGCTTCTTACGAAGCCACTCCTTCGTTGCCCGGGCGGTGTGTTTGGGATCATTGTCATGCTGAAAGACCCAGCCACATTTCATCTTCAAGCCCTTGCTGATGGAAGGAGGTTTTCACTCAAAATCTCACGATACATGGCCCCATTCATTCTTTCCTTTACACGGATCAGTCGTCCTGGTCCCTTTGCAGAAAAACAGCCCCAAAGCATGATGTTTCCACCCCCATGCTTCACAGTAGGTATGGTGTTCTTTGGATGCAACTCAGCATTCTTTGTCCTCCAAACCCGACGAGTTGAGTTTTTACCAAAAAGTTATATTTTGGTTTCATCTGACCATATGACATTCTCCAAATCCTCTTCTGGATCATCCAAATGCACTCTAGCAAACTTCAGACGGGCCTGGACATGTACTGGCTTAAGCAGGGGGACACGTCTGGCACTGCAGGATTTGAGTCCCTGGCGGCGTAGTGTGTTACTGATGGTAGGCTTTGTTACTTTGGTCCCAGCTCTCTGCAGGTCATTCACTAGGTCCCCCCGTGTGGTTCTGGGATTTTTGCTCACCGTTCTTGTGATAATTTTGACCCCACGGGGTGAGATCTTGCGTGGAGCCCCAGATCGAGGGAGATTATCAGTGGTCTTGTATGTCTTCCATTTCCTAATAATTGCTCCCACAGTTGATTTCTTCAAACCAAGCTGCTTACCTATTGCAGATTCAGTCTTCCCAGCCTGGTGCAGGTCTACAATTTTGTTTCTGGTGTCCTTTGACAGCTCTTTGGTCTTGGCCATAGTGGAGTTTGGAGTGTGACTGTTTGAGGTTGTGGACAGGTGTCTTTTATACTGATAACAAGTTCAAACAGGTGCCATTAATACAGTAACGAGTGGAAGACAGAGGAGCCTCTTAAAGAAGAAGTTACAGGTCTGTGAGAGCCAGAAATCTTGCTTGTTTGTAGGTGACCAAATACTTATTTTCCACCATAATTTGCAAATAAATTCATTAAAAATCCTACAATGTGATTTTCTGGATTTTTTTTCCTCAATTTGTCTGTCATAGTTGACGTGTACCTATGATGAAAATTACAGGCCTCTCTCATCTTTTTAAGTGGGAGAACTTGCACAATTGGTGGCTGACTAAATACTTTCCCCCCCCACTGTATATATTTGTAGAAAACATATTTGACTAAATATCTTTTAAAAGTTCAAATTGCATAGTTCAAAATACAGGTCCAAAAGTATTAAAGGTGAAAAGTAATAATTCCATACTATGTTTTTGGTTTGACCATCTGCGTTGTTAAGAAATTTGAGGGGAAAATACCTGATTAGACTTGAGTGCACTTGTGAAGGTTGTACAAAATCACACATTTAATTTACTACACATTAAATATGCTTAAAATGATAAACTTAAACTTAAAGGTTGGTTATGAGGTCATATCTTAAATAATAATTCTAGATATTTGTCCTGATGAATAAATATTAAATATTTCTGATATAATGACAACAAAAAAACAGTACTTTAGTGATGACAACACTGATGATATTTGAATAATAAAGTAACTGTTCTCTTCAGTTATGAGATTATTTTCTTCAGGCTCTTTTGGTAGCAGCGCTGCATGTTCTAAAGCCAAGGTTTGACGACCACTCCCCCCCCCGCCCACCCCCCACCTCTCCCCTTGTAGTATCCTGGGGGTGAGTACGACCTCCCCACTCCTTTCTATAGCCTCCCCCTCTTCTGTTAAACAGGCTCAGTAATAGTAGTAGTTGTGGTTGGTTACTGCATGCGGTCTGCCTGAAGCTGCTGGGGCTGGTACTGGGCGAAGGCTGCAGCTGCAGCGGCTGCTCCTGGGGTGGCTGCGGCTGCTAGGGGCTGCTGGACCGCATACCCATACCCTGCTGCAGCCATGTAGCCTGCAGGGGCCGGGGACGCTGCGTACGGGTACTGCTCATAGGCAGCGGCGGCCGCGGCGCTGGCAGCTGCGGCTGAGTACTGGGCGTAGGCTGCTCCGGTGTAGTCGAGGTACGGGGAGGAGGCGGCGGAGGCCGTGGCGGCGGGCGACTGCATGCTATGAGGGATGACCATGGTGCTTGGCTGCATAAAGGCCTGGGGGTAGACGTAGTGGGCTGGGATCCTGCAGGACACAGAGGTCAGAGGTCAGATGGCAGACAGACAGACAGAGCCACTCGGCAATCTGCTCTACGCAAACTTAGGCTACGTCCCAAATGGCAACCTATTCCCTATTCAGTGCACTACTTTTGACCAGAACCCTATGGACCCTGGTTAAAAGTAGTGCACTACATAGGGAATAGGGTGCCATTTGGGACACATACTGAAACTGAGCTCAGGAACACAGGAAAGCAGGCGTCACAAAAACAAAACAACGTCAACCCAGTCCTCATTTCATTAACACAGCAACACCACCCAATGGAACTCTGGGTAAGAAAGAGAAGGCTTCAAACCAAAAGGAAACCAGAGCAGCTCAGGAATCATCATCATTTAATTAGGCATTAGAGAAGACAGACCGGCCAGCCCTGAGCCAGCCCTCTGTGTCTGAACCAGGGTTCTCTCACAATGCCAGCTGATCGCACAGCACCACAACCAGAAAGCATCAAGAAATAACTGCAACTCAACTTATCCCACTCAACATACAATCAGTCCAACACCACACACCACATGCCCACACACGTTAAGTCCTCAAACGCAGATTTAAAAAAGTGAACTAAAATGAAAGAGAAGCCTCACAGAAGAAAATGAATATGTGGCAGAGATTATTTTTTGAAGGTTCACGCTTCAACATTTTCTATTTGTAAATTACATACTTTAGTTTTCTAATATTATGGTTATAAAAAAAAATCTGAAATGGGTCATTACGTTATGTCCTGCTATGAGGACTACGGAATAGAGGTTCGATACATACTATTGTGTGAGTCCTGCGACTAGTAACGTTTCTGACAATCCATCCAATATGAGTGAGTACTGGTGTACATTCATTTATAATGAATCCAAGTGTTTTGTTTTACTCCAGACCCTCTGGTTGAGTAAATATCAATATATTTATATATGTATTATTATTAGAGCAAGATGGAGAGAGAGAGAGAAAGAGAGAGAGAGAGAGAGAGGAGAGAGAGAGAGAGAGAGAGAGAGAGAGAGAGAGAGAGAGAGAGAGGGTATAAATGGGGCTACCAAGCCAGTGTATCCAGGCAGATTTGGCCCTATTTCCACCCTAAGCGTCAGTCACCTCCAGCAAACAGAGACCAGGTGTTAGTGCTAAAACTGTCCAAAGATGTGCCATGTCATGCACACACACACACGTACACACAGTCTTGACCAGCTAACCTTGTGGGGACACACAATTCAGTCCCATTCAAAATCCTATTTTCCCTAACCCCTAACCCTAACCCTAAACCTAACCCTAACCCGTACTCCTACCCTAACCCTAACCCTTAACCCAAAAACCTAACCTTAACCCTAACCGTAAACCTAACCCTAGCTCCTAACCCTAACCCTTAACGTAATTCTAACCCTAACACTAATTCTAACCTTAACTCTAAACCCCCTAGAAATAGCATTTGACCTTGTGGGGACTAACAAAATGTATTCTGGAATAGTTAAACTTGTCCACGCACATGCACACGCACACACACACACACACGCACACACACACACACACACACACACACACACACACACACACACACACACACACACACACACACACACACACACACACACACAGACACAGACACAGACACAGACACAGACACACACACACACACAGACACACACACACACACACACACACACACACACACACACACACACGTCTAGGAGAGTGACAGGAGAGGCTGGAGGCTATTTTTATCCTCTTGTCATCCCTAAAGGACAAGCTGAGCTTCTCTCTCTTCACTCTCTTCTCTCTCTTCTCTCTCTTCACTCTCTTCTCTCTCTTCACTCTCTTCTCTCCCTTCTCTCTCTTCTCTCTCTCCTACAGCAGCACATGGCATGACCCCTGTCAACTCTGGAGGCTAACTATTCCATTCCTCTGTCTCAGTGACCTCCATGACTTTCTATTCTCTTCTCTCTCTTCTCTCTCTTCTCTCTCTTCTCTCGGTTCTCTCTGTTCTCTCTCTTCACTCTCTTCTCTCTCTTCTCTCTCTTCTCTCTCTTCTCTCTGTTCTCTCTGTTCTCTCTCTTCTCTCCCTTCTCTGTCTTCTCCATTATAGGCTACAGGTCAGTTGCTAAATCAGCTGTTGAGTAGTGTGGTCTAACTGTGGAAAATGTAGCCCAACACATCTCCCAATTTTACATCCTCTTCATAAACTGTAGGGAGTTAATTACTTTCTAAAAGATGCACTGACATTTTGTAAACCTCACTAGAGGAGTAAATGTCAATCTATGACTGTAACAGAGTCCACCTTTCTGTCTCTCTATGACTGTAACAGAGTCCACCTTTCTGTCTCTCTATGACTGTAACAGAGTCCACCTGTCTGTCTCTCTATGACTGTAACAGAGTCCACCTTTCTGTCTCTCTATGACTGTAACAGAGTCCACCTGTCTGTCTCTATGACTGTAACAGAGTCCACCTGTCTGTCTCTCTATGACTGTAACAGAGTCCTCCTGTCTGTCTCTCTATGACTGTAACAGAGTCCACCTGTCTGTCTCTCTATGACTGTAACAGAGTCCACCTGTCTATCTCTCTATGACTGTAACATAGTCCACCTGTCTGTCTCTCTATGACTGTAACAAAGTCCACCTGTCTATCTCTCTATGACTGTAACATAGTCCACCTGTCTGTCTCTCTATGACTGTAACAGAGTCCACCTGTCTGTCTCTCTATGACTGTAACAGAGTCCACCTGTCTGTCTCTCTATGACTGTAACAGAATCAACCTGTCTATCTCTCTATGACTGTAACATAGTCCACCTGTCTGTCTCTCTATGACTGTAACAAAGTCCACTTGTCTATCTCTCTATGACTGTAACATAGTCAACCTGTCTATCTCTTTATGACTGTAACATAGTCCACCTGTCTGTCTCTCTATGACTGTAACAGAGTCAACCTGTCTATCTCTCTATGACTGTAACAGAGTCAACCTGTCTATCTCTCTATGACTGTAACAGAGTCCACCTGTCTATCTCTCTATGACTGTAACAAAGTCCACCTGTCTATCTCTCTATGACTGTAACATAGTCCACCTGTCTATCTCTCTATGACTGTAACAGAGTCAACCTGTCTATCTCTCTATGACTGTAACAGAGTCCACCTGTCTGTCTCTCTATGACTGTAACAGAGTCAACCTGTCTATCTCTCTATGACTGTAACAGAGTCCACCTGTCTTTCTCTCTATGACTGTAACAGAGTCCACCTGTCTATCTCTCTATGACTGTAACAGAGTCCACCTGTCTGTCTCTCTATGACTGTAACAGAGTCAACCTGTCTATCTCTCTATGACTGTAACAGAGTCCACCTGTCTGTCTCTCTATGACTGTAACAGAGTCCACCTGTCTATCTCTCTATGACTGTAACAGAGTCAACCTGTCTGTCTCTCTATGACTGTAACAGAGTCAACCTGTCTGTCTCTCTATGACTGCAACAGAGTCAACCTGTCTGTCTCTCTATGACTGTAACAGAGTCCTCCTGTCTATCTCTCTATGACTGTAACATAGTCCAGCTGTCTGTCTCTCTATGACTGTAACAGAGTCCACCTGTCTGTCTCTCTATGACTGTAACAGAGTCCACCTTTCTGTCTCTCTATGACTGTAACAGAGTCCACCTGTCTGTCTCTATGACTGTAACAGAGTCCACCTGTCTGTCTCTCTATGACTGTAACAGAGTCCTCCTGTCTGTCTCTCTATGACTGTAACAGAGTCCACCTGTCTGTCTCTCTATGACTGTAACAGAGTCCACCTTTCTGTCTCTCTATGACTGTAACAGAGTCCACCTGTCTGTCTCTCTATGACTGCAACAGAGTCCACCTGTCTATCTCTCTATGACTGTAACATAGTCCACCTGTCTATCTCTCTATGACTGTAACATAGTCCACCTGTCTGTCTCTCTATGACTGCAACAGAGTCAACCTGTCTGTCTCTCTATGACTGTAACAGAGTCCACCTGTCTGTCTCTCTATGACTGTAACAAAGTCCACCTGTCTATCTCTCTATGACTGCAACAGAGTCCACCTGTCTGTCTCTCTATGACTGTAACAGAGTCCACCTGTATGTCTCTCTATGACTGTAACATAGTCCACCTGTCTGTCTCTCTATGACTGTAACAGAGTCCACCTGTATGTCTCTCTATGACTGTAACATAGTCCACCTATCTGTCTCTCTATGACTGTAACAAAGTCCACCTGTCTATCTCTCTATGACTGTAACATAGTCCACCTGTCTGTCTCTCTATGACTGTAACAGAGTCCACCTGTCTGTCTCTCTATGACTGTAACAGAGTCAACCTGTCTATCTCTCTATGACTGTAACATAGTCCACCTGTCTATCTCTCTATGACTGTAACATAGTCCACCTGTCTGTCTCTCTATGACTGTAACAGAGTCAACCTGTCTGTCTCTCTATGACTGCAACAGAGTCCACCTGTCTATCTCTCTATGACTGTAACATAGTCCACCTGTCTGTCTCTCTATGACTGTAACAAAGTCCACCTGTCTATCTCTCTATGACTGTAACAGAGTCCACCTGTCTGTCTCTCTATGACTGTAACATAGTCCACCTGTCTATCTCTCTATGACTGTAACAGAGTCCACCTGTCTGTCTATCTATGACTGCAACAGAGTCCACCTGTCTGTCTCTCTATGACTGCAACAGAGTCCACCTGTCTGTCTCTCTATGACGGTAACAGAGTCCACCTGTCTGTCTCTCTATGACTGTAACAAAGTCCACCTGTCTATCTCTCTATGACTGTAACATAGTCCACCTGTCTGTCTCTCTATGACTGTAACAGAGTCCACCTGTCTGTCTCTCTATGACTGTAACAGAGTCAACCTGTCTATCTCTCTATGACTGTAACATAGTCCACCTGTCTATCTCTCTATGACTGTAACAGAGTCCACCTGTCTGTCAAACAGAGTTGTAGAAGACACAGAGGACAGACAGAGCTCCTACTCCTATTACTGCTCTGCTGCTGAAACTGGTCCGGTCGACATGAACCTTTCCTCTGGTTGGAGGCCGGCAGGGCAGGCGGACATTTTGTGTTGTGCTGAAAGTTCAGGGCTAAATAAAGATACTTTGTAAATCACTGAGACACATGGGTAATCCCCTAGAACAGAGGCACATGTCTCAGGCAGCCCACCTGTTGTCTGCCGGCGTGCGAGTGATCGAGCCAGCGAAGGCCCTGTCTACGCATCCATTATTTAGGGCACCACCGAGTGACTCTCATTTTCCAGCTGAATTTGAGAAGCCGTGTAGAACACTGTGAACAGCTGCTGCCTGTCCAGTAGTCTACCACTCTGCAAACGACTTATCTGAGCTCAGTTTACACTCAATGTTTACTGGCTGTATGTACGCCTTTCAAATATGCTGTATGTTTTACATGGTAAAGGTTATAACTTTTGTAGCCTACTTGGATGTCTTGGTTAGTATTCATCTATGTTCCACGCTACAATCTACTTATAGGGTATTTCCTGTCAGTTAGAGCAGCGAGAACTAGTATCAGACCTTTGGTATTAAAACAAATGAGATATTGGGTCACCAATGAGCTACAACAGAGTGGATCAGGATGTCCTTTTGAATGAGTGAGTTCCTTAACGCAACCCCTTTTGGAACTCTGTGTCATCTCAACCCCCTGTATTGTTCCAGTAGAGCGGCCTGGCTCGATTACAAACCCATCCACACTGTGTACATACTGTCTGGCGTATACCACACTATGTACATACTGTCTGGCGTATACCACACTATGTACATACTGTCTGGCGTATACCACACTATGTACATACTGTCTGGCGTATACCACACTATGTACATACTGTCTGGCGTATACCACACTATGTACATACTGTCTGGCGTATACCACACTATGTACATACTGTCTGGCGTATACCACACTATGTACATACTGTCTGGCGTATACCACACTATGTACATACTGTCTGGCGTATACCACACTATGTACATACTGTCTGGCGTATACCACACTATGTACATACTGTCTGGCGTATACCACACTATGTACATACTGTCTGGCATATACCACACTATGTACATACTGTCTGGCGTATACCACACTATGTACATACTGTCTGGCGTATACCACACTATGTACATACTGTCTGGCGTATACCACACTATGTACATACTGTCTGGCGTATACCACACTATGTACATACTGTCTGGCATATACCAACAGTTGTGACACCATTCTCCGATTCCATCCTCCCTCCATTTCTCTCTCTCTCACTAGTTCTCTTCTCTGTATGGACACATTTCTAGAGTGGTTCATGGGTTCAGAGTTATAGCTAGGGTTGCCAAGCTACCGGTAATTTACCAAAGTTACTGGAATCTTCAGTAATTTTGGTAATGAACGGAAAATCTATGGCAATCTATCGGACTTTAGTAATTTATACTTGAATAACTTTGAAAAAATGTATTAATATATGGTATTCATTTTTTGTCCATATTGTCCATGAGTGTATAGTAGATAGACCATATGGTTCAAGAGAAAATAGCCTAATTAATGAAAAAAGCATCTAATCAACAATGGCATTATTTTCAGTTACCTCTGCATCTCTTCCGACTACTGACTTTTATCACAACTGCCACCAGTTTGATGCCAAAACATTGACAACAAATATATGTTGACATAGTAAAATAAATACAAGTGTGTAAAAAATATAAAGGATAATTCATGCTGAAACCCTCATATTAAACACCAATGGTATTCACTAAGTTGATGGTTTATATTTAGGATAATGTTTTACAGCTTTGTCATTATATTTTCTGTTTTAAAATCATCTTATTAAAACACAGAGGGCCAGAGATAATTACAGACACCTGTGATAATCTGAAGTACCCAAAGGGGCCACTAGATATCATGTGACAGATTTCCATAAAATCCTTGAAAGATACCAAAATTCTGGAAGTTTACTGATAAACTTCGAAAGTTTACAGTAATACATACCCTACCTTCTAGCCATCAAATATATTTCACTGAGCAGGAGAGAAAGAGGTAGAAGAAGATGGACTAATATCTAATGACGTGAGCTACAGAAGGAAGCAATGGGTTAATTTGAGAAAGAAAACAGAAACCACAACATCATGAGTATAGAAATCAAAAGGTAGGAAAGGATCTCCAACATGCAAGCCAAGAGTTGTTTTGTTGCGTGGGGGGTTCGGAAGGTCCAAGACAAGTCACACAGCAACACTGGTGATCAACCCCATCAACAACAAAACATATGAAAACGTTGTTAACTAAAAACGGGAAAATAAAAAAACACAGGCTACAGCACAATCAATCGTTGAAAATAAAAATACAAAAACAGATCAGAATCAACACCCCGTGACAAAGTTACATCTCCATATCCAAACTCCCACAGTCTGCAAAAATCTCCCTCCTCAACCCCTCATCAACCACTACTCAACTCCCCTCCCCACTGCTAGTAAAGAGAAGCACGCAGTTAGGCTCAAAACCACTTCATACTGAAACAAAGGCACACACACCAATCTATGGACTATGGAAAACCGGAACAGAAAAATTAAAAGAAAAACAACTTCCATGCATCTAATCACCATTTCAGCTTGTTTGTGTGTGTCAGAGTATACTGGTAAGACGTTAGTGATCTGCTCAATGCAGACTCAGCTATTCATCCTCAAACCATCATGTCCCTTCATCAGATACTGTATCTTAAACGTAAGCCAGCCTGTCAGATCAGAGAGAGATAGACAACATTGACAACTGGTGACATCACGTTTAGAATCAGAATCAGATTCACGCTTTAGAATCTAAGAATGGCACGCAGAGACCTCTACACTCAACGGAGAATGAATGGGCGGGGCTTACAGTTACACAACTCTGGAGAAGGAAAACGTTACATTTTACAATCCAAGCTATTTTATAAAGATGAAAATCACTAGATACTGTGGGTAAGAATAGAAACGGGCACATAGATCATTCAAAATTAGCAGCTGTGAAGAAAACAGGTGCTGTGTTACAGTATGATATTCTAACACTAGTTTAGGGTTGCAAAATTCTGGTAACTTTCCCAATTTCCCAATCTTCTAACCGGGATTTCTGGAAAATCTTGGGAAAGTTATCGTAATGTTGCAACCCTACACTAGTTGAACATTCTCCACCCTGTAAAAGATGTTAATATTTTATTTTTAAAATACATTTTATTGCCACATACGCTGGATAGGTGCAGTGAAATGTGTTGTTTTAATATGACACACTTACAACAAGACAAGAAGTATCCCTATGTCATGACATACCCATAAGGCCTCTGGATGAATGCTGGATGGATTTGAGGAACACCAAATGAGAAACCTGGAATAAGAACAAGTTATTTTTTTAAAAACTCAACCGTTATTTGCTCAATCTTGAACCATACACATATTATAAATGCATTATAACTCCATTATAACAAATGTGATCAGTGCTTCCAATTTAACTGCTCAAGTACTTATAGAGAATGTAAATGGTAGGAATAAAAACACATTCTAAACATTTGGTGTCTTTAAAAATGGTGGCACACTTTAATCATAACCAATCATCATTCACACTAGCTTCACTGTCTGTTCTGCTAGTTCCCCCACTACAGCACACTCCGTCTAAATCCCACGTTACAGATCTACCTTGCAACATACAATGTGCTAACATACTGTAAGCAGGTGGTTAGTTTGCTAGTTTTAGCAGCTAGTCATTGTTTGTACGCCACCTTGGTCGTCCAAGCTGTGAAATAAACGTGTGGCGTAGCCCTCCGCCAGCGCGTCCATCCCCTCACCTGGCTGCATGACCCTGGGCTTGGCCCCCAGGTAGGCCAGGTTCACATTGGCTTTCCTGCCGTCGATGATGGGGTTAGGGTCCTTACAGGCTCGGTCTGCAGACGCCCGGTCTGCCATCGTCACCTGAGGGATGGAGAGGGCAGAATTTAAAAAAAAATTGTTTAGGCTGTCTGAATTGATCTTATGTTCACTCAGTGGGGAGTCTGGCTAATTTTGTTAATTGAACTACAATTCATTTATAAGTATTGATCATGTCACAATAAGAAATGAGGGTATTAAAATCAGAATAAGGAAACGTGGAGAGAAAAATGCCCCTGCATTAGTTGAAGGTAAGGCATGGTGTATGACGCACAAGTCAGCAATTCTAGGATGATTACATCACATCACTGTGGGCCCCTTGAGCCCAAGACACCACAACTGAGCTTTCGCTGAATAGTTAGCAGAATAGAATGGTTAGCCCATTTATGAACTGTTAATGCAAGTTCATAAATGGGCTACAAAATGGTGTGAATGAATTAGTTACATCAGATGCATTATGGATAGGCTACGGATAGCCTCTAAGAATTGGTGCTGGAAACATTTTAGATGCTACCCATAATATCTGTATTTAACAATGTGACATAAATTAATTACGCAATCGATCGATCAATCAATCACAATGTTATTCAAATTTACATCCATAATACTTACGAATCCATAACCTCTGGATTTGCCCGTCTGTCTGTCTGTTATAACAACAGCCTCGTCGATATCACCGAACACTTCGAAGTATTTCCTGAGACTGGAGTCCGTGGTGTGATATGGAAGACCCCCTACAAATATCTTTGTGTAGGTGGTGTCCTTCTGAGACGAGTGCATCATCATTTTTGCGGTAAGTGGCAGGCAACAATGTTTCTATAGAATGTTTTTGCAATCTCACAGAGATCAGTCAGTTCTGTGAAAGCACAGGTTATTTAGAACGATTAATTTAAGTTAGGTTTCGTTGGAACTGAACAGACACTTGTTTGATAGACGCGACTTTCCAATCGTTCCCAACTTCAGTTCAGTTTGACACTGCTTAACTTTGGAGATGGATACCGCTGCCTATGTTAGCTTCCCAGCTGTCACTTCAAGGGGGCTGGGCCGTGGACACGCTCTCTCATGGGCCCTCCCACTATCGCATATTGGGATGACACGCACCGACCAAAGACCTCTACCATAGGAGCGCGAAACATTTGCTCATTTCAATACAGAACCCAAAATAACAACACATGTCCGTCTGACATTGCTTTTGATTATTCCCATGTGTAAAACATTACTGTACTGTATTTGAAAAAACGTTACTTTCATTTATTGATATCACACTTGCCATTTAATGTAAATCTATGAAATAATCTCCTAAAATCTAAAACTCTATGAAAGTCATCTGAACTCTCTGTCCTCTGTTAGTGCAGTGTCAGATATCTGCATGTTGTTGATGTTGATCCACACACTGTAGATCTGCATGATTGTGAAGTAACAGATACCACTTGGCTTGACCCTGACACACAAAACACACCTGTTGCGTCACACCACGTTATGGGGTCAACATGGACAGCTGAATGACTCTCACAAGGCACTAGTCTTTCACCAGCTCCACATCAACCCTACTCTCTACTCCCTACGCCCTACTCCCTAGCACCTACTCCCTACTCCCTAGCCCCTACTCCCTAGCCCCTACTACCTACTCCCTAGGCACTAGTCTCACACCAGCTCCAAATCAACCCTACTCTCTACTCCCTACGCCCTACTCCCTAGCCCCTACTCCCTAGCCCCTACTCCCTAGCCCCTACTCTCTACTCCATACTCCCTACTCCCTAGCCCCTACTCCCTAGCCCCTACTCCCTAGCTCCTACTCCCTACTCCCTAGCCCCTACTCCCTAGCCCCAATGCCCTACTCCCTAGCCCCTACTCCCTAGCCCCTACTCCCTAGCTCCTACTCCCTAGCCCCTACTCCCTAGCCCCTACTCCCTACTCCCTAGGCCCTACTCTCTACTCCCTAGCCCCTACTCCCTAGCTCCTACTCCTTACTCCCTAGCCCCTACTTCCTAGCCCCTACTCCCTAGCCCCTACTCTCTACTCCCTAGCCCTTACTCTCTACTCCCTAGCCCCTACTCTCTACTCCCTAGCCCCTACTCTCTCCTCCCTAGCCCCTACTCTCTACTCTCTACTCCCTAGCCCCTACTCTCTACTCCCTACTCCCTAGCCCCTACTCTCTACTCTCTACTCCCTAGCCCCTACTCTCTACTCCCTAGCCCCTACTCCCTACTCCCTAGCCCCTACTCTCTACTCCCTAGCCCCTACTCTCTACTCCCTAGCCCCTACTCTCTACTCCCTACTCCCTAGCCCCTACTCTCTACTCTCTACTCCCTAGCCCCTACTCCCTAGCCCCTACTCTCTACTCCCTAGCCCCTACTCCCTAGCCCCCTACTCTCTACTCCCTACTCCCTAGCCCCTACTCTCTACTCCCTAGCCCCTACTCTCTACTCCCTACTCCCTAGCCCCTACTCTCTACTCCCTAGCCCCTACTCCCTACTCCCTAGCCCCTACTCTCTACTCCCTAGCCCCTACTCTCTACTCCCTAGCCCCTACTCTCTACTCCCTACTCCCTAGCCCCTACTCTCTACTCTCTACTCCCTAGCCCCTACTCTCTACTCCCTAGCCCCTACTCTCTACTCCCTAGCCCCTATTCTCTACTCCCTAGCCCCTACACTCTACTCCCTAGCCCCTACTCTCTACTCCCTAGCCCCTACTCTCTACTCCCTAGCCCCCACTCTCTACTCCCTAGCCCCTACTCCCTAGCCCCTACTCTCTACTCCCTACTCCCTATCCCATATTCTCTAGGCACTAGTCTTTAGTGTAGATCTGAAATGACTGGTATAGGTATAAGCAATAAGCCAAAATTCCACCAGTATGTTGGTGAAGCTATTACCATATTGCTTAAACCTATCAGGCATTTTCAAATATACATTAGTTACTATCAGAGTATGTGAGCAGAGTGGAGCTGGAGTGGGGCGAGGAGCGTGCCCAATTTGACCAGAGTGCAGAGCGAGTGTCGGCTTTCCAGGCACAATGAGCCTGAAGCCACAAATTCTGGCAAAACTGGTGTTTCTAAAAATGGATTCAAAGGCATTGTAGACTGTAGACATTTTTCGTTTAATTTGTATTTAATTCTAAGTAAGTCACAGCCTATATGCACAATTTATAGACTATAATGATTTAATACAACCAAATGTTGTTTAAATGCTGATTCTCTACCAGCCTAGTGTGTCGCACTCGCAAACGCTTCACAATGTCTTTCTTTGTAGGCTATAGGCTTGAAATAATTGAAAAAATATAGCCTAAATAATTCATTGTTGTTCCTTCTTAGGCTCCCTGTCTGGCTCCTGACCTATTTAGAGTGTTTATATGCTGTTTAATATAACATGTAGCCTATTTGAAATTATGAGCGCTTCTTACATTCACCTTTTCATGTGTATTAAAATACGTTTCATTCAAATCATATGGTTTGGTTTCAGTACTTCAAAAGCAAATGGTAGGTCCAGGTAGTCACAAAAATAGATTGGTGTTGGTTAAATGGTGATTTTAATGAATGGAGCAAATTTGGAGCGGCAGTTTTTTACTTTTCTTTTCCAGTGAAAGCGGAACTGTTGGAAAGGATGTGGAGCGCTGAGCGATGTCTGACCGCTCAACTCCGCTCACATTCTCTGGTTACTATGGACTAGAGCAGAGGTATACAACCCTGTTCCTGGAGTGCGGCAGGTAATGCAGGATTCTGTTCCAACTAGGGACCACACCTGACCAACTGAGCTAATTGATCAGTTCAACGATTGCCTAAATTCAACACACCTGGTCTTCCAGGTAGGTTAATAAATAAAAAAAACATGAAGCTCAGCAACAGAGAACCAGCTGAAGAATTGGTCTGAAACTCTCTCTTTGGAGTGACCAGACAGCCAGCCAGCCAGCCAGCCACTATTGTGACAGGGTGCTGGTTCTGAGGCTGTGGCTATGGCAGGCAGGATCCCCTTACAACACCAAGCCACAGATGGAGTCCCTGAAAATCTAGCAGTCAAAAGCCAGCATTGTCCCCAGCACAGACTACTTCGGATGCATCCCAAATGGCAAGCTATTCTTGCGACCAAGCAGTGCACTAAATAGGGAATAGGTTGTCATTTGGGGCAATGTCCCCTTCATGTAGAGCTGAGCTCACAAGAAACACCTGTGTTGACAACTCAGTCTGTCATGCATAGGTATATGTACTGCTGTCACACAGGATAGTGTCTGTCACAGGATAGTGTCTGTTATATGATAGTGTCTGTCACAGGATAGTGTCTGTTATAGGATAGTGTCTGTCACAGGATAGTGTCTGTCACAGGATAGTGTCTGTTACAGGATAGTGTCTGTCACAGGATAGTGTCTGTTACAGGATAGTGTCTGTTATAGGATAGTGTCTGTCACAGGATAGTGTCTGTCACAGGATAGTGTCTGTCCAGAAGTGGCGACCTGTCATTCAGGGCAGGTGGGGCTCAAAACAGGCGGTGCTCTGCCCCACCTGCCCTGAATGCCAGGTCGCCACTGTCACAGGATAGTGTCTGTCCGGAAGTGGCGACCTGTCATTCAGGGCAGGTGGGGCAGAGCTCCGCCTGTTTTGTGCCCCACCTGTTTAGCAAAAAAAAGTATGTCAGCTCCAGAATGCAGGTGTTTCAGCCTAGCTCAGTGCTTTCTGTGGTGGTGGGGCAGCCAGCGGAGATACAGAGCGTAGGGGTGGGTATTGTTCTCTAGTTGCGACATAATTGGCTCAGTGTTCTTTCACTCATTGGGACACTACGTCACCGCAAAATCTACGGGGCGAGCTCGAAGAATTCAAGCCCCTTGGGTGCTGCCATAGAGTTACATTAGAAGTGCCCATCCAAGAAGACTCAAGGTCATTGGCCACAGATAAAATTACGTCAAATCAAATTATATCTACCGTAGCTTTGATTGGACTGATCATGTCAACATCATACTATCAAAATCTTAACTAGCAAGCTAGACAAGCAGTCATCATCATGAATCAAGTCGACAATCTACTGGCAAATCCTTTTCAATCCTTGTCATATGAAGAGAAATTATAGATAAAACGTATCGGTGCTGGACATAAACATTACACAACACGTTGGAAATCGCAAATTCAACAATGAGTGGTTTGGAAGGAATCAGTGGCTAACTGCAAGTGTTGCAAAGCAATCGCTAGCCTGCTATTCAGTGGAGAGGGTGTATGGTCCAAGTCTGGGTTTAAGGGTCTATTTTCCAAGCTTAAAGGGATAAACATTCACATGCAACACCATGGGCCAGACAATATTGAATACATTGGCCACGCTGTCAATCCAGCATGACATCTGGAAACTCGGAACTGTGAAATCCCAGACTTCAGTGAGTTCAAGACAACTGGGAACTCAGAAAAAAACTAGCTCTGACTGGGAAAATACGTTTTGAACAGACATCCAACTCGGAATACCAAGTCGGGAACTCTGGCCTCTTTCTAGAGCTCTGACCTGAAGATCACTGACGTCATGATTCAACCTTGTTTTTTTCCCAGTTGTCTTGAAAGCACCATAAATCCAGAGAATGCCATGTTCTGAATTCTGTCGCTGTACATTTCAAAAGTGCTGAACAAATAGTTATATTGACTACGTCTGTCCTAGCTCACTCATTAATGTCTTAATTGAAATTACGGATTTCCTCTTATCTGCTCGTCGTCCCCTTATGCCATAGTTTGTACATCTCAATTGTCAGTAGAAACCATATTTGTTTAAGCAAGTCACCCATATCAGCTAGGCAGTAAATGAGGCTGAATTAACTGTTTCGCTGCCAGACAAGGCTCCGCTGATAGCCAGGTGTATCAGTGGTAAGGATTCACTCCATGGTGCTGAAAAGAAAGCTCTGCTGTTGGGACTGCTTTATGTAGGCCCTAACAGTTTGTCTGCACCGTTTGTCACCGTTATAGTGCAATTAATGTATTGTTTAGTGTTGTGTTGTGTAGTGGCTTTGCTGGCATGCATCCCACATTTGTTTTCGGAAGTTTGCCCCACCAAGATTGACATGCTTCAATCGCCACTGCTGTCCGGCAACCTCTAACTCAGTCTCTTCTCTGGGTCGCTGTGGAGCGCTCCCTCTAACTGACTGTTAACTAGCGCCACCTAGTGGAACCACTCTTAGAACACAACCTTTGAAAAGAACATTGCAACAATGACACAGCATTTCAACTATGAGGCATACAGTAATATACTGAACAAAAATATAAACGCAACATGCAACAATTTCAACAATTTTACTGAGTTACAGGAAAGGAAATCAGTCAATTTAAATAAATTCATTAGGCCCTAATCTATCGATTTCACATGACTGGGCAGGGGAGCAGCCATAGGTGGGCCTGGGAGGCCATAGGCCCACCCACTTGGCAGCCAGGCCCAGCCAATCAGAATGAGTTTTTCCCCGCAAAAGGGCATTATTACACACAGATATACTCCTCAGTTTCATCAGCTGTCCGGGTGGCTGGTTTCAGACAATCGCGCAGGTGAAGAAGCCGGATGTGGCGGTCCTAGGCTGGCATGGTTACACGTGGTCTGCGGTTGTGAGGCCGGTTGAACATACTGCCAAATTCTCTAAAACAACGTTGGAGTTGGCAAATGGTAGAGAAATTAACATAGAATTGTCTGGCAACAGCTCTGGTGGACATTCCTGCAGTCAGCATGCCAATGGCACACTCCCTCAAAGCTTGAGACATCTATGGTATTGTGCTGTGTTGACAAAACTGCCCATTTTAGAGTGGCCTTTTATTGTCCCCAGCACGAGGTGCACCTGTGTAATGATCATGCTGTTTAATCAGCTTCTTGATATGCCAATCCTGTCAGGTGGATGGATTATTTTGGCAAAGGAGAAATGCTCACTAACAGGGATGTAAACAAATTTGTGCACAACATTTGAGAGAAATAAGCTTTTTGTGCTTATGGAAAATTTCTGGGATCTTTTATTTCAGCTCATGAAACATGGGACCAACAGTTTACATGTTGCGTTTGTATTTTTGTTCAGTATAATTACTCCTACTTGACACCTTGAATTACACTCAAACACTTCAATGAGACTATAATCAGAAATAAATAGTTGCACAAGTCTCAGTAAATACCTGCATTGAGTCAATTGATTGAATGCAAATAAGAGGCGACACACACACAACAAGTGTTTAGATTGTAAACGTTCTGTATTCTAGAACATCTTTGTACCAATTAAAACAGTTTGTTGAGATACAATATAAATACAATTCTGTACATTATAATATTGTAAATAATACTATGTTCAAATACATTTCTATTTACAAGTCCTCATTAGGGAGAGCAGCTTCGATCTGGTCTTTAAAGTAAGGTCTTGGGTTTGTTTTCTTATGTACTTGAAATGACAGCATTATTAAATTCTATTTCTCCTCAGTTCCACCCCAGTTAGCCACATCTAGCTCTGGTCCAGGGCATCAGCGAGGAATGCACTAACCCCTTGGACCAGAGCTGGCCACAGACACAGCTCCAACAAAATACAAATGTCAGAGGGACATGGTTCATCATTCAGTTTATAAAACTAATTGACATCATCTCTCCCCTCCTCTCCCTTCCTCTCCTCTCCCCTCCCATTTCCTCATATTGTCCATCCCCTGTTCATACACCTCTCCCTGTAAAAAAAAACGTAATTAATTTGTTGACAAGAGTACCTCTTTAAAAAAATACTTACATTTTACTCATTAGTCAAATTAACATAGTAGGCTTCATCGTTAGTCATTCAACCTAACAGTAACAGTCCAGGAGATTGGAGGAGGGAATTCAACATAACAGTAATAGTCCAGGGGATTGGAGGAGGGAATTCAACCTAACAGTAACAGTCCAGGGGATTGGAGGAGGGAATTCAACCTAACAGTAACAGTCCAGGGGATTGGAGGAGGGAATTCAACCTAACAGTAACAGTCCAGGGGATTGGAGGAGGGCATTCAACCTAACAGTAATAGTCCAGGGGATTGGAGGAGGGAATTCAACCTAACAGTAAAAGTCCAGGGGATTGGAGGAGGGCATTCAACATAACAGTAATAGTCCAGGGGATTGGTGGAGGGCATTCAACCTAACAGTAACAGTCCAGGGGATTGGAGGAGGGCATTCTACCTAACAGTAACAGTCCAGGGGATTGGAGGAGGGCATTCAACCTAACAGTAACAGTCCAGGGGATTGGAGGAGGGCATTGTTAATGCCTGTGAGCTTCAGGTCATAGCCATACACAGGGTTTAGGTCCATACATTTGGGTATATAGTATATCCCAGTCAGTCAGTACAATAATACATCCTTAGTTAGGAACTGTAGAGCGTTCTGCAGTATCCTTATGGCTATGCCCCAAACGGCACCCTATTCCCTATATAGTGCACTACTTTTGACCAGAGAGCTATGGGCCCTGGTCAAAAGTAGTGCACTACATAGGGAATAGGGTGCGGTTTGTCTCCATAGATAGAACCAGAACAGGGCAGTATTGTATCAGGCCAGCCAGCCCGCAGTCAGCCAAGTCTAGCCTCCGTTTCCAGCCCCTTGAGAAGCACAATGCATTATAGTATACACTGAGTATATCAAACATTAAGAACACCTTCCTAATATTGAGTTGCACCCCCTTTTGCCCTCAGAACAGCCTCAATTCGTCGGGGCATGGACTCTACAAAGTGTCGAAAGCATTCCACAGGGATGGATGTCCTTTGAGTGGTGGAATATTCTTCATACATACGGGAAACTGTGAGCGTGAAAAACCCAGCAGCGTTGCAGTTCTTGACACAAGCCGGTGCACCTACTACAATACCCCGTTCAAAGGCACTTAAGTCTTATGTCTTGCCCAGTCACCCTCTGAATGGCACACATACACAATCCATGTCTCAATTGTCTCAAGGCTTAAAAATCCTTCTTTAACCTGTCTCCTCCCCTTCATCTACAAGTGGATTTAACAAGTGACACCAATAAGGGATCATAAGCTTTCACCTGGATTCACCTGGTCAGTCTATGTCATGGAAAGAGCATGGGTTCTTAATGTTTTGTATAGTCAGTGAAGTTAGCCTCACAACCGGGGTCATATTCATTAGTGTTCACTGTAGCAAAACGTTCCGCAAAACAAAGTTTCTTATTGGACAAGTTCATGTACTCTTCTGTTTTGTGCCTAGTGAATACGACCCAGAGGAAGCCTTGTCGCTTCATTCAGATAGCTGACACAGCATAGATCCAACATGGACGCCTCAGTTTCCACCCCCTAGAGAGGTACAATGTAGTACAGTTGAGAAACTGAGAAACACGCATAGATAGGATAGTACACGTTTCATTTGTCCTGAATTGAAGACAGAAGACTGTCTTGATCCACTCCAGTGCAAGAAGCATGATTCAGTCAGTCAGCAATGGCAACAGTCCCAATAGTTTCAGTGGGTGGGGTGGGTGGGTTATCTGTCAATCCACAGTGTTACAGTACACCACCACCACCACCACCAACAGGCTAATGAAGCCTACATGGGCAACACGGCAACCACAGTCATACGTACTGTACATCTTCATATTCATGATTAATCAATTCATGACGGCCCAAAAGTTCAGGAAGACTCGTGGCCTAGGCACTATGCGTTACTTTGACACACATATAATATGTACACACATACACACACACACACACACACACACACACACACACACACACACACACACTCACACACACACATAAGTAACATAAGACATCAGTTTAAACAGCAGATATAAAACCATAGTTCTTTGGTTACCCCTGACGACGTATCACAGTGACTTCGATAACAAATCCGGATATCAGTGAGTTATCAACAGTAGTACATTCTCGATCCACACACCCCAGATGACAACCCTCTGTTACCATTACAGGAAGATCTGGTGTCTGAACATAAATATGAGCTGCTGAGCTGATTCAATGATACTAACGTTAGAAAAACACATGTAGGTAATGTCTCTCCATCTAGAGGCTCTCAAGCTAAAATAACGCAGTAGAAAACTTGACTTTCAGTGAACAACGATATTGAACAACGATATGCCTTTATAAAACACACGGGTCAGATGGGCTAAAGGGAAAGCAGACGTTTATACTGACAGACAGAACATGTCTGATCTAGTGGAACAGAAGGGTGGATGGTGAGATTGAGAGAAGAGGAGCTGGTTCTGTTGAGCACTGACAGCTGGCCCTGGTCTAGTAGGAACTGTTCTGGATCTGGCCCTGGTCTAGTAGGAACTGTTCTGGATCTGGCCCTGGTCTAGTAGGAACTGTTCTGGATCTGGCCCTGGTCTAGTAGGAACTGTTCTGGATCTGGCCCTGGTCTAGTAGGAACTGTTCTGGATCTGGTCCTGGTCTAACAGGCCCTGTTCTAGATCTGGCCCTGGTCTAGTAGGAACTGTTCTGGATCTGGCCCTGGTCTAACAGGCCCTGTTCTGGATCTGGCCCTGGTCTAGTAGGAACTGTTCTGGATCTGGGCCTGGTCTAGTAGGAACTGTTCTGGATCTGGCCCTGGTCTAGTAGGAACTGTTCTGGATCTGGCCCTGGTCTAGTAGGAACTGTTCTGGATCTGGCCCTGGTCTAACAGGCCCTGTTCTAGATCTGGCCCTGGTCTAGTAGGAACTGTTCTGGATCTGGCCCTGGTCTAACAGGCCCTGTTCTGGATCTGGCCCTGGTCTAGTAGGAACTGTTCTGGATCTGGCCCTGGTCTAGTAGGAACTGTTCTGGATCTGGGCCTGGTCTAGTAGGAACTGTTCTGGATCTGGGCCTGGTCTAGTAGGAACTGTTCTGGATCTGGGCCTGGTCTAGCAGGAACTGTTCTGGATCTGGGCCTGGTCTAGAAGGCCCTGTTCTGGATCTGGGCCAGGTCTAGTAGGAACTGTTCTGGATCTGGGGACCCCCTTTAGGTGATAGTCCTGGGTGGAGAGTAACTTTCCCAAATTTCCCAGGATTTCCAGAAATCCTAGTTGGAGGATTCTGGAGTTCCTGCTGATTCCAGGAATCTTCCAACCGGGATTCCTGGAAAGACTGGGAATTTGGGGAGTTTTGTGAATTTTATCAGACCAGGGGCTGGGGGTCTGTGGTGTCCATGGAGGGGGGTCCTCTAGTGAGACAGGAGGGCTTGACGAACACCCCGTAGCCTGGAGGACAGCGGAAGTAAACCCTCCCCTGGACTGTCCCGTTGTGCTTGCCTGGATAGTGGAGACAGAGGGGGTATTCAGGGGTCATGTGTCACATTCACAATACATTTCAAACACCTAATAGGTTCCTCACAGGTCCCATTAAGGTCAGTTAAGTATTGACAGAGCACCAGCACTCTAAGAGTGTGTCCCAAATGACAGTCTCACCCTACATAGTGCCCTACTTTTGACCATAGCACTATGGATGCACCCAAAAGCAGTGCACTATAGTATATAGGGAATATGGTACTATTTGGGACGCATCCCATTACATCATTATTACACATAACATCATTTGATAAATAAACAGCCACTCACCCACAGCCAGGTCCAGCTGCACACCGACCCAGATCCCCTTGGCGAACTCCACCCCCCCGACGTAGTGCACTGTGCCACTCCTCTTCCCCACCCATACCTGCTCCCCGGGAGCCATCCAGTCAGGCAGCTGGGCCACCGGAGAACCAGAGCCAGAGCCCTCGTCCCCGCTAGAGGAGTCCCCAGAGGCCTCAGTGCTGCTGGGGTTGGGGCTGGGGCAGCTAGGGCTGGGACAGGGGCTCCCTGGAGGTAGGTCTCCCTGGATCGGCTCCTGGATCTGGGGCTCTCCTCCTGCTAGCTGGCCTGGGGGGCTGGAGGGGGGTGGGCAGGGTACGGCTACGCTGCTGACACACGGTTTGCCGTTGTGGAGGTGGGAGTGGTTCTGAGGGAGCGGGGCGTTACCGGGGTGAGATGTATGTTGTTGTTGTTGTTGTTGTTGTGTGTTGATGACGACCGCGTGTTTGTCAGAGACCTCTTTCTTCTTCTCTTGTTGGACAGGGGATTTGTGTGGTGCGTCCCCAGGCTGCCATCCTTCCTGGAAGTGTCCCAGCTCACCCAGATCCCCCATGCCGTCGTCGGCCCCCTTGAAGTCTGTAAACTCCTGGCTGACGCTGAGGACACACCTGTGGGGCAGCGGAGAGGGCTGCTGCTCCGAGCAGTTAGGAATACTGACAGGGGAGGTGGTGGTTTGGGGGGTGGGGAGGGTCTGGGTGTCACCCCACGGCGAGGCACCTCTGGTCTGGGTGCAGTCGAAGGAGGGGGTCTCGTGGGGGTGGAGGTGGTGGGTGTCCCGGTCAGAGTCATTCCTCTCTTGAGCCATCGCGGAGGCGCTGAGCTGGTCGGAGCTGTCGCTGGCGCCGAAGGGCACGTCAGAGAGCGTGGCATCCGAGGCACTGTGGGAGAAGTAACCGCTGGTGCAGCTGCTGGCGGTGGGGCTCCGTGGAGCCACCTCTTTATCCCGCCCTCCCCGACCCCCCCTCAGCTCTCCCCTGCCCCCCGCCACACACACTACCCCCTCCTGGGTCTCCAGGGTAGCGTTGTACACCTCAAAGTTGGCAAAGTCCTCTGGGATGTAGGACTGGAAGCTGTGGAAGTGCTGAGGGCCCATGCCAAAACTCAGGGCCATTTCCATGTCTGCCTCCTCCTCAGAGTCCTGGGAGAGACATCACACAGAGACAGACAGAGACAGGACAGACACCAGAAAGAGAGAGACAGAGACAGGACAGACATCACACAGAGACAGACAGAGGACAGACACCACAGAGAGACAGACATAGGACAGACAGACAGAGACAGGACAGACACCAGACAGAGACAGATAGAGACAGGACAGACACCAGACAGAGACAGACAGAGGACAGACACCACAGAGAGACAGACATAGGACAGACAGACAGAGACAGGACAGACACCAGACAGAGACAGATAGAGACAGGACAGACACCAGACAGAGACAGACAGAGGACAGACACCACAGAGAGACAGACATAGGACAGACAGACAGAGACAGGACAGACACCACACATAGACAGACAGAGGACAGACACCACACAGAGACAGACAGAGGACAGACACCACACAGAGACAGACAGAGGACAGACACCACACAGAGACAGACAGAGGACAGACACCACACAGAGACAGACAGAGGACAGACACCACACAGAGACAGACAGAGGACAGACACCACACCGAGACAGACAGAGGACAGACACCACACAGGGACAAAGTCAGATACTGTTTCTTTCTGCAGGGAGCCTATCTGTGGAGGCTGGTGAGGGGAAACTCAACAACGGCTGGAATGGATTGAATGGAATCAAAGACCTGTTTGATATGTTTGATGCCATTCAATGTTTTTCATTCCAGCTGTTACAAAGAGCCCTCTTCTGATTTAATGTGTCACCAGCCACCACTGGAGCCTATGTCTACCTATTACAGGATATTAAAATGCATTGAGGACAGTGACCGTAACGATGGATGGAGTGTTGGTTGGTTGAGATGATGTTGGAAGATGGGGGCGGAAACATGAGCTGATGACATCATGCACTTCATA
>NC_140000.1:2288073-2353816 GCF_964263955.1 Coregonus lavaretus | reverse complement strand
TGAAGTGTGTGTGTGAAATGTGTGTGTGTAGTGTGAAATGTGTGTGTGTAGTGTTAAGTGTGTGTGTGTAGTGTGAAGTGTGTGTGTGTGTGAAATGTGTGTGTGTGTGGGTGTAGTGTGTGTGTGTGTAGTGTGTGTGTAGTGTGAAATGTGTGTGTGTGTAGTGTGTGTGTGTAGTGTGTGTGTGTGTGTGTAGTGTGTGTGTGTGTGTAGTGTGTGTGTAGTGTGTAGTATGTAGTGTGTAGTGTGTGTAGTGTGTGTGTGTGTGTGTGTAGTGTGTGTGTGTAGTGTGTAGTGTGTGTAGTGTGTGTGTGTAGTGTGTGTGTGTAGTGTGTAGTGTGTGTAGTGTGTGTGTGTAGTGTGTAGTGTGTAGTGTGTGTGTGTAGTGTGTAGTGTGTGTAGTGTGTGTAGTGTGTAGTGTGTGTAGTGTGTGTAGTGTGTAGTGTGTGTGTGTAGTGTGTAGTGTGTGTAGTGTGTGTGTGTAGTGTGTAGTGTGTAGGGTGTGTAGTGTGTAGTGTGTGTGGTGTGTAGTGTGTAGTGTGTAGTGTGTAGTGTGTGTAGTGTGTAGTGTGTGTGTGTGTAGTGTTAGTGTGTGTAGTGTGTAGTGTGTAGTGTGTAGTGTGTGTGGTGTGTAGTGTGTAGTGGTGTAGTGTGTGTGGTGTGTAGTGTGTAGTGTGTAGTGTGTAGTGTGTGTAGTGTGTGTAGTGTGTAGTGTGTGTAGTGTGTAGTGTGTAGTGTGTGTAGTGTGTAGTGTGTAGTGTGTGTGTGTAGTGTGTAGTGTGTGTGGGTAGTGTGTAGTGTGTAGTGTGTGTGTGTAGTGTGTAGTGTGTAGGTAGTGTGTAGTGTGTAGTGTGTGTGTGTGTAGTGTGTAGTGTGTAGTGTGTAGTGTGTGTGTGTAGTGTGTAGTGTGTGTGGGTAGTGTGTAGTGTGTAGTGTGTGTGTGTAGTGTGTAGTGTGTGTAGTGTGTGTGTGTAGTGTGTGTGTGTAGTGTGTAGTGTGTAGTGTGTGTAGTGTGTGTGTGTAGTGTGTAGTGTGTAGTGTGTGTGGTGTGTAGTGTGTAGTGTGTGTGGTGTGTAGTGTGTAGTGTGTAGTGTGTGTAGTGTGTAGTGTGTAGTGTGTGTGTGTAGTGTGTAGTGTAGTGTGTAGTGTAGTGTGTAGTGTGTAGTGTGTGTAGTGTATAGTGTGTAGTGTGTAGTGTGTAGTGTGTATAGTGTGTAGTGTGTAGTGTGTAGTGTATAGTGTGTAGTGTGTAGTGTGTAGTGTGTAGTGTATAGTGTGTAGTGTGTAGTGTATAGTGTGTAGTGTGTAGTGTGTGTGGGGTGTAGGGTGTAGTGTGTAGTGTGTAGTGTGTAGTGTGTAGTGTGTAGTGTGTGTGGGGTGTAGTGTGTAGTGTGTAGTGTGTATAGTGTGTAGTGTGTAGTGTGTAGTGTATAGTGTGTAGTGTGTAGTGTGTAGTGTGTAGTGTATAGTGTATAGTGTGTAGTGTGTAGTGTGTAGTGTGTAGTGTGTAGTGTGTGTGGGGTGTAGGGTGTAGTGTGTAGTGTGTAGTGTGTAGTGTGTAGTGTATAGTGT
This sequence comes from Coregonus lavaretus, assembly GCF_964263955.1. NCBI lineage: Eukaryota > Metazoa > Chordata > Actinopteri > Salmoniformes > Salmonidae > Coregonus > Coregonus lavaretus. The sequence continues at coordinate 2,352,244 of NC_140000.1, read as the reverse complement.
GTAGTGTGTAGTGTATAGTGTGTAGTGTGTAGTGTGTGTGGGGTGTAGGGTGTAGTGTGTAGTGTGTAGTGTGTAGTGTATAGTGTGTAGTGTGTAGTGTGTGTAGTGTATAGTGTGTAGTGTGTAGTGTGTAGTGTGTAGTGTGTAGGGTACCTGTCTGAGTCTCTCCAGGCTCAGTATATTCTCCACCTCCAGAACTCCCCTGTGTGTGTAGTGTGTAGTGTGTAGTGTGTAGTGTGTGTGGGTGTAGGGTGTAGTGTGTAGTGTGTAGTGTGTAGTGTGTAGTGTGTAGTGTATAGTGTGTAGTGTGTAGTGTATAGTGTGTAGTGTGTAGTGTGTGTGGGGTGTAGGGTGTAGTGTGTAGTGTGTAGTGTGTAGTGTGTAGTGTATAGTGTGTAGTGTGTAGTGTGTGTAGTGTATAGTGTGTAGTGTGTAGTGTGTAGTGTGTAGTGTGTAGTGTGTAGGGTACCTGTCTGAGTCTCTCCAGGCTCAGTATATTCTCCACCTCCAGAACTCCCCTGTGTGTGTAGTGTGTAGTGTGTAGTGTGTGTGGGGTGTAGGGTGTAGTGTGTAGTGTGTAGTGTGTAGTGTGTAGTGTGTAGTGTGTAGTGTATAGTGTGTAGTGTGTAGTGTATAGTGTGTAGTGTGTAGTGTGTGTGGGGTGTAGTGTGTAGTGTGTAGTGTGTAGTGTATAGTGTGTAGTGTGTAGTGTGTGTAGTGTATAGTGTGTAGTGTGTAGTGTGTAGGGTACCTGTCTGAGTCTCTCCAGGCTCAGTATATTCTCCACCTCCAGAACTCCCCTGTGTGTGTAGTGTGTGTGGGGTGTAGGGTGTAGTGTGTAGTGTGTAGTGTGTAGTGTGTAGTGTGTAGTGTATAGTGTATAGTGTGTAGTGTGTGTAGTGTATAGTGTGTAGTGTGTAGTGTGTAGTGTGTAGGGTACCTGTCTGAGTCTCTCCAGGCTCAGTATATTCTCCACCTCCAGAACTCCCCTGTGTGTGTAGTGTGTGTGGGGTGTAGGGTGTAGTGTGTAGTGTGTAGTGTGTAGTGTGTAGTGTGTAGTGTGTAGTGTATAGTGTATAGTGTGTAGTGTGTAGTGTGTGTAGTGTATAGTGTGTAGTGTGTAGTGTGTAGTGTGTAGTGTGTAGTGTGTAGTGTATAGTGTATAGTGTGTAGTGTGTAGTGTGTGTAGTGTATAGTGTGTAGTGTGTAGTGTGTAGTGTGTAGGGTGTAGTGTGTAGTGTGTAGGGTACCTGTCTGAGTCTCTCCAGGCTCAGTATATTCTCCACCTCCAGAACTCCCCTGGTGTATAGTGTATAGTGTGTAGTGTGTAGTGTGTAGTGTGTAGGGTGTAGGGTGTAGTGTGTAGTGTGTAGTGTGTGGGGTACCTGTCTGAGTCTCTCCAGGCTCAGTATATTCTCCACCTCCAGAACTCCCCTGGTGTATAGTGTATAGTGTGTAGTGTGTAGTGTGTAGTGTGTAGTGTGTAGGGTGTAGGGTGTAGTGTGTAGTGTGTAGTGTGTGGGGTACCTGTCTGAGTCTCTCCAGGCTCAGTATATTCTCCACCTCCAGAACTCCCCTGTGTGTGTAGTGTGTAGTGTGTAGTGTGTGTGGGGTGTAGGGTGTAGTGTGTAGTGTGTAGTGTGTAGTGTGTAGTGTGTGTGGGGTGTAGGGTGTAGGGTGTAGTGTGTGTAGTGTATAGTGTATAGTGTGTAGTGTGTAGTGTGTGTAGTGTATAGTGTGTAGTGTGTAGTGTGTAGTGTGTAGTGTGTAGGGTACCTGTCTGAGTCTCTCCAGGCTCAGTATATTCTCCACCTCCAGAACTCCCCTGGTGTATAGTGTATAGTGTGTAGTGTGTAGTGTGTAGTGTGTAGTGTGTAGGGTGTAGGGTGTAGTGTGTAGTGTGTAGTGTGTGGGGTACCTGTCTGAGTCTCTCCAGGCTCAGTATATTCTCCACCTCCAGAACTCCCCTGTGTGTGTAGTGTGTAGTGTGTAGTGTGTGTGGGGTGTAGGGTGTAGTGTGTAGTGTATAGTGTGTAGTGTGTAGTGTGTGGGGTACCTGTCTGAGTCTCTCCAGGCTCAGTATATTCTCCACCTCCAGAACTCCCCTGGTGTATAGTGTATAGTGTGTAGTGTGTAGTGTGTAGTGTGTAGGGTGTAGGGTGTAGTGTGTAGTGTGTAGTGTGTGGGGTACCTGTCTGAGTCTCTCCAGGCTCAGTATATTCTCCACCTCCAGAACTCCCCTGGTGTATAGTGTATAGTGTGTAGTGTGTAGTGTGTAGTGTGTAGTGTGTAGGGTGTAGGGTGTAGTGTGTAGTGTGTAGTGTGTGGGGTACCTGTCTGAGTCTCTCCAGGCTCAGTATATTCTCCACCTCCAGAACTCCCCTGTGTGTGTAGTGTGTAGTGTGTAGTGTGTGTGGGGTGTAGGGTGTAGTGTGTAGTGTGTAGTGTGTAGTGTGTAGTGTGTGTGGGGTGTAGGGTGTAGGGTGTAGGGTGTAGTGTGTGTAGTGTATAGTGTATAGTGTGTAGTGTGTAGTGTGTGTAGTGTATAGTGTGTAGTGTGTAGTGTGTAGTGTGTAGTGTGTAGGGTACCTGTCTGAGTCTCTCCAGGCTCAGTATATTCTCCACCTCCAGAACTCCCCTGGTGTATAGTGTATAGTGTGTAGTGTGTAGTGTGTAGTGTGTAGTGTGTAGGGTGTAGGGTGTAGTGTGTAGTGTGTAGTGTGTGGGGTACCTGTCTGAGTCTCTCCAGGCTCAGTATATTCTCCACCTCCAGAACTCCCCTGTGTGTGTAGTGTGTAGTGTGTAGTGTGTGTGGGGTGTAGGGTGTAGTGTGTAGTGTATAGTGTGTAGTGTGTAGTGTGTGGGGTACCTGTCTGAGTCTCTCCAGGCTCAGTATATTCTCCACCTCCAGAACTCCCCTGGTGTATAGTGTATAGTGTGTAGTGTGTAGTGTGTAGTGTGTAGTGTGTAGGGTACCTGTCTGAGTCTCTCCAGGCTCAGTATATTCTCCACCTCCAGAACTCCCCTGGTGTGTAGTGTGTAGTGTGTAGTGTGTAGTGTGTAGTGTGTAGTGTGTAGTGTGTAGTGTGTAGTGTGTAGGGTACCTGTCTGAGTCTCTCCAGGCTCAGTATATTCTCCACCTCCAGAACTCCCCTGGTGTGTAGTGTGTAGTGTGTAGTGTGTAGTGTGTAGTGTGTAGTGTGTGGGGTACCTGTCTGAGTCTCTCCAGGCTCAGTATATTCTCCACCTCCAGAACTCCCCTGGTGTATAGTGTGTAGTGTGTAGTGTATAGTGTATAGTGTATAGTGTATAGTGTATAGTGTGTAGTGTGTAGTGTGTAGGGTACCTGTCTGAGTCTCTCCAGGCTCAGTATATTCTCCACCTCCAGAACTCCCCTGGTGTATAGTGTGTAGTGTGTAGTGTGTAGTGTGTGTAGTGTATAGTGTGTAGTGTGTAGTGTGTAGTGTGTAGTGTGTAGGGTACCTGTCTGAGTCTCTCCAGGCTCAGTATATTCTCCACCTCCAGAACTCCCCTGGTGTATAGTGTGTAGTGTGTAGTGTGTAGTGTGTAGTGTGTGGGGTACCTGTCTGAGTCTCTCCAGGCTCAGTATATTCTCCACCTCCAGAACTCCCCTGTGTGTGTAGTGTGTAGTGTGTAGTGTGTAGTGTGTGTGGGGTGTAGGGTGTAGTGTGTAGTGTATAGTGTGTAGTGTGTAGTGTGTGGGGTACCTGTCTGAGTCTCTCCAGGCTCAGTATATTCTCCACCTCCAGAACTCCCCTGTGTGTGTAGTGTGTAGTGTGTAGTGTGTAGTGTGTAGGGTACCTGTCTGAGTCTCTCCAGGCTCAGTATATTCTCCACCTCCAGAACTCCCCTGTGTGTATAGTGTATAGTGTGTAGGGTGTAGTGTGTAGTGTGTAGGGTACCTGTCTGAGTCTCTCCAGGCTCAGTATATTCTCCACCTCCAGAACTCCCCTGTGTGTGTAGTGTGTAGTGTGTAGTGTGTGTGGGGTGTAGTGTGTAGTGTGTGTAGTGTATAGTGTGTAGTGTGTAGTGTGTAGTGTGTAGTGTGTAGGGTACCTGTCTGAGTCTCTCCAGGCTCAGTATATTCTCCACCTCCAGAACTCCCCTGTGTGTGTAGTGTGTAGTGTATAGTGTGTAGTGTGTGTAGTGTATAGTGTGTAGTGTGTAGTGTGTAGTGTATAGTGTGTAGTGTGTAGTGTATAGTGTATAGTGTGTAGTGTGTATAGTGTGTAGTGTGTAGTGTGTAGTGTATAGTGTGTAGTGTGTAGTGTGTAGTGTGTATAGTGTGTAGTGTGTAGTGTGTAGTGTATAGTGTGTAGTGTGTAGTGTGTAGTGTATAGTGTGTAGTGTGTAGTGTGTAGTGTGTAGGGTACCTGTCTGAGTCTCTCCAGGCTCAGTATATTCTCCACCTCCAGAACTCCCCTGTGTGTGTAGTGTGTGTAGTGTGTAGTGTGTAGTGTGTAGTGTGTAGTGTGTAGTGTATAGTGTATAGTGTGTAGTGTGTAGTGTGTGTAGTGTATAGTGTGTAGTGTGTAGTGTGTAGTGTGTAGTGTGTAGGGTACCTGTCTGAGTCTCTCCAGGCTCAGTATATTCTCCACCTCCAGAACTCCCCTGTGTGTGTAGTGTGTAGTGTGTAGGGTGTAGTGTGTAGTGTGTAGGGTACCTGTCTGAGTCTCTCCAGGCTCAGTATATTCTCCACCTCCAGAACCCCCCTGTGTGTGTAGTGTGTAGTGTGTGTAGTGTATAGTGTGTAGTGTGTGTAGTGTATAGTGTGTAGTGTGTAGGGTGTAGTGTGTAGTGTGTAGGGTACCTGTCTGAGTCTCTCCAGGCTCAGTATATTCTCCACCTCCAGAACTCCCCTGTGTGTGTAGGGTGTAGTGTGTAGTGTGTAGTGTGTAGTGTGTGGGGTACCTGTCTGAGTCTCTCCAGGCTCAGTATATTCTCCACCTCCAGAACTCCCCTGTGTGTGTAGGGTGTAGTGTGTAGTGTGTAGTGTGTAGTGTGTGGGGTACCTGTCTGAGTCTCTCCAGGCTCAGTATATTCTCCACCTCCAGAACTCCCCTGTGTGTATAGTGTGTAGTGTGTAGTGTGTAGTGTGTAGGGTGTAGTGTGTAGGGTACCTGTCTGAGTCTCTCCAGGCTCAGTATATTCTCCACCTCCAGAACTCCCCTGGTGTACTGCTCTATATATGTCTGTCCATCCTGACTGTCCTCTCCGTCTCCCCTCGCTGCCATCAGGGCCAGGGTCTCTCTCTCCTCAGGCTCCTCAGACGCCTGGACACAATATTATTATATTACAATACAACACAATATTATTACATTACAATACAACACAATATTATTATATTACAATACAACACAATATTATTACATTACAATACAACACAATATGATTACATTACAATACAACACAATATTACTATATCACAATATTATTATATTACAATACAATATTATTATATTACAATACAACACAATATTATTAAATTACAATACAACACAATATTATTACATTACAATACAACACAATATTATTACATTACAATACAACACAATATTATTACATTACAATACAACACAATATGATTACATTACAATACAACACAATATTATTATATTACAATACAACACAATATGATTACATTACAATACAACACAATATGATTACATTACAATACAATATGATTACATTACAATACAACACAATATGATTACATTACAATACAACACAATATTATTATATTACAATACAACACAATATGATTACATTACAATACAACACAATATTATTATATTACAATACAACACAATATGATTACATTACAATACAACACAATATGATTACATTACAATACAACACAATATGATTACATTACAATACAACACAATATGATTACATTACAATACAACACAATATTATTATATTACAATACAACACAATATGATTACATTACAATACAACACAATATGATTACATTACAATACAACACAATATGATTACATTACAATACAACACAATATTATTATATTACAATTAGGGCTGTCAAATGATTAAAATTTTTAATCAAATTAATCAGAATTTTCAGTGGATTAATCATGATTAATCACTATTTGCAATTACACCTGAATCCTAACCATTTTTTTTCTGAAATGCATACCAAAAGATAAATAACAGGACACAGATACATAATTTTCATATTATGTCTGTTTATTAACACAGCCAAATAATGGTGTTTTAAATCAAGCTGAAACATACTACACACCATAATATTTGTCTTTGTAATGTTCCATCACTTCCTCTTTGGCATTCCTCTTAACCAGGATGTACAATTTACAGTATTCAATTGAACAGAAAGCAATAAATGTAGTCAAATCATAACAGTGACCTACCACATTTTTGCACAATTTGAGTCATCTGTGGAAAAAAACATTTTCAATAAAACTTTTAAATCAAACCAAAGAACAATATTTTACCTTTTCCTCCATTCTTTAATCCAGTTGCTCAAAAATCCAGTTGCTAACTACTATAACATGTTGCACTGAAACTGGTCTTTTTGTTTGAACATCACCTTTCAAATCTACTGAGCTTCATCATCTTTCAGCCAGTTGCTGAGGCAAACTAACTTGTTCACATTTTCTGAAAGTAAAGCTGACCTTTTCTTGTTCACAATGTGACCTGCAACTGAGAAAAGTCGTTCACAGGGAACAGTGGTTGCAGGAGTGGCTAGATATTTGTGAGCTAGTGAGGCCAGCTTCTCATGGGCTCCTGAATGAGATGCCCACCACCTCAAGGGGCAGTCCTCCAATTTAATGGTGGGCTCTGCTCTGTACCTCTGTATGGCAGGTTGGACCTCTTCATCTTCTGATTCTGAATCTGAGCCCATTTGCAGAAGGCTGATTTTCTTCCTGGGTGGCCCATCATCATGTGTCTGTAAAGACCTTCTGGGTGATTCTTGTTGCAGCATCCCTTCAAGTGTGGTCCACACCTCTTCCCTGTCTGTCTTGGGCAGGCATTTCAAGTCTTTGAAACGAGGATCCAAAACTGTAGCAATCTGGAGCCATGCATTGTTGAGCTGTTCTTGACGGGATGCTAGGTCCTCCTTGAACTTGGTCTTGAATCTCACCACATATGCAGGGTCCTCATCACAGGCTTCCATCTTGAGACGCAAGTGGCAGAGAGAAGGTAGTACCACAGAACAGGAGACATAGGCCTCTCCACCCAGGAGCTCAGTTACATACCTACGCACACAAACACACACATGCACACAGAGACAGTGTATTATTAGAACAGTGGTTATCAACATATTATTATTATTATTATTATTATTATTATTATCATCATCATTATTTTTTACATAGATACATGTTATTGATATTTGACTTGGTTTAATTCATTCCAGAAAATAATCAAAGCGATGTTATTTGATAAGTTACAGACTGATTTACCTGCATGGCTCTAGAAGTGTCTCCAGCCTCTGCAGTTTATCCCACTCTGCTGCGGTCGGCAAAACGAGTTTGTGCTCCTGATTGTCCAGGGCTGCGATGACAGAATCTGACGGCCCAGCAAACGCATGTTTGGCGTTGACATGGTACTTCAAGCTTGAACAGCTCCGGTGAAATTGAAACTCCTTCTTACAAATCTTGCAAATAACCTTGTACTTGTTAACTGTACCATCATCATTCTTTTTATATTTGAATCCGTCAATAGGCCCACTTTGCTCACCTTGCTCCATCTCGCCTCTAGCTCCCAACCACTTTCCTGACCTGAATAATTTGTCACACTGCGCATGCGTGAAATGCGTTAAAAAAATTGACGTAATTAACAGCAAACAACTAATTAACGTCGTTAACGCGCTATTTTTGACAGCCCTAATTACAATACAACACAATATGATTACATTACAATACAACACAATATGATTACATTACAATACAACACAATATTATTATATTACAATACAACACAATATGATTACATTACAATACAACACAATATTATTATATTACAATACAACACAATATGATTACATTACAATACAACACAATATGATTACATTACAATACAACACAATATGATTACATTACAATACAACACAATATGATTACATTACAATACAACACAATATTATTATATTACAATACAACACAATATGATTACATTACAATACAACTGTCATGAGCCTCTCACTCCACCGGGTTACCACCTTAATTTTCTTCCACTCTGCTCACCACTCTCTCTACTCAGCCTAACTAGCTCCACCTGTCCCTGCTCTGCTCTGCTCTAATTACTCTGCCAGCTGCGCTGCATTACCCACTACCTCTCCCAGTATTTAAGGCCCTGTCTTTCAGCTCTCCGGTGTCAGATCGTCTGCAAAGCTCACACCCGGAACCTGTTTGCTCGCGCTTCTGGCTCACCCTGGTTTTGTGACCCCGGACCTGCCTGATTTTTGGATACTCTTCTGTCCCAGGAGATCCAGACCTGCTTCTGCCATTACGACTCCTGACTACTCTTCAATCCCGGTAACTCTGACCAGCCTTCTGCCTTGCTACTACGTATTTTGGATTTCCCTTGAACTGTACTGCTGCCTGGTTTCATTCCGCCCTGTTGTGTCTGTGTCTTCCCCCCCCCAGGACTTCTGGACCACCCACCACCGGCTTCATAGGACGCATCGCTGCCACTGGGGGGGGCACAGACCCAGCACATTGGACGGGATCCCTGTTACCCCTGGAGCCTTCATTCACTCCCTACTTCCCTTTTCCCTTAAGTTTTAATAAACTTTCTGGTGTGACGCAATTGTGGTCCTCTGGTCGTCTGTCTGAACCGTGACAGTACGATCTGACCATTATGGACTCAGCGCACACTTTCCCCGACATGGAAACCGATGAGCATGAGCAGCAGTTCCAGCAGCAGCAACAACAACTCGCCATGATCATTCAACTCCTCACCAACCTTACCCCAGCCAGTCTGCCCACCAGCCCTGCCCCCGAGTTACCTGCCCCGGTCATTGCAGCCGCTGCTCCGGAACCCAAGATTGGAAACCCCGAGCGGTTCAACGGCGATTCAACCCAGGTCCGGCCATTCCTGACTAGCTGCCGACTTCAGTTCTCCTTGCAGCCAAGGACCTTCGCCACGGAGGGGGCTAGAGTTGGGTATGCCATCACTCACCTGACGGGCCGAGCTCGACTCTGGGGAACAGCAGAGTTCGAACGTCAAACCCCCGCATGTGCAACCTTCGACCTGTTTGCTGAGGAGATGCTGAAGGTGTTTGACCTGGATTCACCAACCGCAGAAGCGTCTCGTGAACTGTTCAGTATTCGACAAGGCAGACGTACAGTCGCAGACCATTCCATCGACTTCCGAACCCTGGCTAGACGAAGTTCTTGGAACACACCATCGTTGGTGGACGCGTTCTTCCATAGTTTGGCTGACTATATCAAGGACGAGTTGGTCTCCCATGAACTGCCTTCCACTCTTGATGAAGCCATCGCACTGACTGTCAGGATCGACAGAAGGATACAGACCCGTCGTCGTGAGAGGGGGCGCCAAGGTCCACCTACTACCGGCATTCGGAGAGATCCGACTGGGCTCCTGTCATCTACTGCCACTCACCCAGGTCAGCTTGATCAGTCTGAGCCTATGGAGATTGGGCGAGCCTCTCTCACTCCTGCAGAGCGCCAGCGCCGCTTCACCTCAAACCTCTGCCTCTATTGTGGAGGTGATGGACATCGTGTGGTAACCTGCCCTTTAAAGGGCCGAAGCTCACCGGGCATAGGGGGAGTCCGGTTGAGTTCAATGACCATCCAGTCCTCCGACCGCAAACCCCTGCTGCAAGTTCACCTCCGCCTCTCTGACTCAACTCACACCCTGGCTGCTCTGGTGGATTCTGGCGCCGAAGCCAACATAATGGACATCAAGCTGGCACGCCAACTGGGACTGGAGAACCTCCGTTTGACACCTCCTATTCCTGCCCGGGCACTGGACGGACACTTACTCGGATCGGTCACTCATGTCACGGCCCCGGTCTCGATGGGTCTGTCCGGAAACCATCAAGAAACTATCCAGTTTCACCTGCTCCCCTCTCCAGGCCAACCCCTCATCCTGGGTTACCCATGGCTCCGCCGGCACAACCCTCAGCTCGACTGGGTGACCGGGGTGATCAGGGAGTGGGGAGAGGACTGCCACCGAACCTGCCTGCTTGCTGCCGCACTACCCCCTCGGCCAGTACCTACTAACTCCGCTCCTGACCTCTCCAATGTCCCAGAATGCTACCATGGTCTCAGAGAGGTGTTTAACAAAGCAAGAGCCACATCTCTGCCCCCTCACCGACCGTACGACTGTGCCATCGACCTCCTCCCTGGAACAGCCCCTCCAAAGGGTCGTCTTTATTCGTTGTCTGCTCCTGAAAGAAAGTCCATGGAGGACTACATCAATGGCTCTCTGTCCGCAGGATTAATCCGTTCATCTTCATCTCCTGCTGGTGCTGGCTTCTTCTTTGTGGGGAAGAAGGACGGATCTCTTCGCCCCTGCATCGACTACAGGGGACTCAACGACATCACAGTGAAGAACCGTTACCCTCTGCCTCTGCTCACCTCTGCTTTTGAGTTGCTCCAGGGAGCCACTGTTTTTACCAAGTTGGATCTCAGAAACGCTTACCACCTAGTGCGGATCCGGGAGGGAGATGAATGGAAAACCGCATTCAATACACCAACAGGCCACTACGAGTATCTGGTTATGCCTTTTGGCCTCACCAATGCTCCTGCTGTGTTCCAGGCTCTAGTGAATGATGTACTGCGGGACATGTTAAACAAGTTTGTCTTCGTTTACCTGGATGACATCTTAATCTACTCCAGAAACCTGTCTGAACACACCCGCCATGTCCAGCAAGTCCTTCATCGTCTTCTGGAGAATTCCCTCTACGCCAAGGCAGAGAAATGTGAGTTTCACGTCAAGACAGTGGCCTTCCTGGGGTACATAGTGGCAGAGGGAAGTATCCAAATGGATCCTGCCAAAGTATCAGCAGTCACTTCATGGCCAGTTCCGGAGAACAGAAAGAAGCTGCAACAGTTTCTGGGGTTTGCTAACTTCTATAGAAAGTTTATCCGGAACTACAGTACCGTTGCTGCCCCTCTCACTGCTCTAACCAGCACCAAGCAACCCTTCACCTGGACCCCAGCAGCCGACAAAGCCTTCAGTACCCTCAAGGTGAGGTTCACCTCCGCTCCCATCCTCCAGATGCCTGATGTGGACCGGCAATTCATTGTGGAGGTGGACGCCTCGGATGTGGGAGTTGGTGCTGTGATTTCTCAGTGGGCTGCGGAGGATAGGAAGCTCCATCCCTGTGCCTTTTTCTCACGTCGGTTGTCCCCCTCTGAGTGCAATTACGACATAGGGAACCGTGAGCTGCTGGCTGTGAAGCTTGCCTTGGAGGAGTGGCGTCACTGGCTGGAGGGGTCCACCATTCCATTTCTCGTTTGGACCGATCATAAGAACTTGGAGTACATCCGCACGGCCAAACGGTTGAACTCCAGGCAGTCCCGCTGGGCCCTGTTCTTCACCAGGTTTAATTTCACTCTGTCATACCGGCCTGGATCACGCAACACCAAGCCAGACGCCCTCTCCCGTCAATTCCAGAAGGATGACACCCCCTCCAAGGACCCTGTGTCGATTCTGCCAAGTCCCTGCATCGTTGCAGCTCTGACCTGGGCTGTTGAAGAACAGGTGCTGGAGGCTCTCCGTAACCAGCCAGGTCCCAGCACTTGCCCAGCTGACCGCCTTTTTGTCCCCGAAGACCTGAGGTCCCAGGTCGTTCAGTGGGGACATGACTCCCGCCTAGCTTGTCACCCTGGCTCCACCCGCACTTACAACCTGCTCGCCCAGAGGTTCTGGTGGCCCTCTCTGAGGAAGGATGTACGGGAATTCGTCCAAGCCTGCCCCATCTGCAACCAACACAAGTCGTCCTGCCAGCCCCCAGCCGGATTGCTGCAGCCCCTGCCTGTGCCCAGACGTCCCTGGTCTCACATCGCCCTTGACTTTGTCACGGGGCTGCCCCCTTCAAGTGGCATGACCGTCATTCTCACCATAGTTGACCGTTTCAGCAAGATGGCACACTTCATTCCCCTCCCCAAGCTCCCAACCGCCAAGGAGACCGCCCAGGTGGTCCTGGAACACGTCTTCCGGATCCACGGACTGCCAAAGGATGTAGTTTCTGACCGTGGTCCACAATTCTCCTCCGCTTTTTGGAAGGAGTTCTGTCACCTGCTGGGAGCCACAGTCAGTCTGACTTCCGGATTCCATCCCCAATCCAATGGGCAGTCAGAGCGGGCTAATCAGGAGCTCGAGAAGGCACTGCGATGCATGACTTCACGCAACCCCCACTCCTGGTCGCAGCAATTGACATGGGTGGAGTACGCACACAATTCTCTGACCTGCTCTGCCATCGGTATGTCCCCTTTCCAATGTGTTTATGGATACCAGCCTCCTCTATTTGCCAGCCAGGAAGAGGAGGTTACTTGCCCATCTGCACTTGCTTTTGCCCGTCGATGTCGCCGCACCTGGTCACAAGCCCGAGCCACACTCCTCAGATCCGTTGCCAGCTACACTACCGGGGCCAACCGTCGGAGAATTCCTGCTCCCACCTACCATGTTGGTCAAAGGGTGTGGTTGTCATCGAAGAACCTGCCACTCAGGGTGGAGTCGCAGAAGCTGGCACCTCGGTTCATTGGCCCATTCCCTATCATAAGAGTGATTAGCCCAACTGCTGTCCGGCTCCAACTGCCTAATTCCCTGAGGGTGCACCCCACTTTCCATGTGTCTAAGATTAAGCCCATCCATGAGAGTCCGCTGGTCCCTGCTGCGCCTTGTCCTCCTCCTCCACGGCTCGTCGATGGTGGTCTGGTTTACACCGTCCGCCGCCTGCTTCGGTCCAGACGGAGGGGTAGGGGTCTCCAGTACCTCATTGACTGGGAGGGCTATGGACCTGAGGAAAGGACCTGGGTGCCAGCTAGTCGGATTGTGGATAGGACTCTCATCACCGCTTTCCACCAACGGCATCCTGATCAACCTGCAATCCGTAGGGGCCGCCCCAGAGGGGTCCCTAACCGTCCTGCCCGCTCGGCTTCCTGTCCTGTGCCTGATCCTGTCTCGGGACCTGTCCCATCTCCCGACCACGGCCCTCCGGCTTCCTCCGAGGATGAGGACGTTCACTCGGACCGTTCGGAGGAGTTCTAGCCCTCCTCCGGCTCCCCTCCTCCCGCCCGGCGTGGTGTTGCTCTTGGGACTTCTGGGGCCGTCCCTTGGGGGGGGGGTTCTGTCATGAGCCTCTCACTCCACCGGGTTACCACCTTAATTTTCTTCCACTCTGCTCACCACTCTCTCTACTCAGCCTAACTAGCTCCACCTGTCCCTGCTCTGCTCTGCTCTAATTACTCTGCCAGCTGCGCTGCATTACCCACTACCTCTCCCAGTATTTAAGGCCCTGTCTTTCAGCTCTCCGGTGTCAGATCGTCTGCAAAGCTCACACCCGGAACCTGTTTGCTCGCGCTTCTGGCTCACCCTGGTTTTGTGACCCCGGACCTGCCTGATTTTTGGATACTCTTCTGTCCCAGGAGATCCAGACCTGCTTCTGCCATTACGACTCCTGACTACTCTTCAATCCCGGTAACTCTGACCAGCCTTCTGCCTTGCTACTACGTATTTTGGATTTCCCTTGAACTGTACTGCTGCCTGGTTTCATTCCGCCCTGTTGTGTCTGTGTCTCCCCCCCCCAGGACTTCTGGACCACCCACCACCGGCTTCATAGGACGCATCGCTGCCACTGGGGGGGGCACAGACCCAGCACATTGGACGGGATCCCTGTTACCCCTGGAGCCTTCATTCACTCCCTACTTCCCTTTTCCCTTAAGTTTTAATAAACTTTCTGGTGTGACGCAATTGTGGTCCTCTGGTCGTCTGTCTGAACCGTGACAACAACACAATATGATTACATTACAATACAACACAATATGATTACATTACAATACAACACAATATTATCATATTACAATACAACACAATATGATTACATTACAATACAACACAATATGATTACAATAAGGATTACACCCTTTGATGGGGTGAAGTTGTCCTGTCCCCTTAGCAGAAAAACACCCCCAAAGCATAATGTTTCCACCTCCATGTTTGACGGTGGGGATTGTGTTCTTGGGGTCATAGGCAGCATTCCTCCTCCTCCAAACACGGCGAGTTGATTTGATGCCAAAGAGCTCGATTTTGGTCTCATCTGACCACAACACTTTCACCCAGTTCTCCTCTGAATCATTCAGATGTTCATTGGCAAACTTCAGAAGGGCCTGTATATGTGCTTTCTTGAGCAGGGGGACCTTGCGGGCGCTGCAGGATTTCAGTCCTTCACGGCGTAGTGTGTTACCAATTGTTTTCTTGGTGACTATGGTCCCAGCTGCCTTGAGATCATTGACAAGATCCTCCCGTGTAGTTCTGGGTTGATTCCTCACCGTTCTCATGATCATTGCAACTCCACGAGGTGAGATCTTGCATGGAGCCCCAGGCCGAGGGAGATTGACAGTTCTTTTGTGTTTCTTCCATTTGCGAATAATCGCACCAACTGTTGTCACCTTCTCACCAAGCTGCTTGGCGATGGTCTTGTAGCCCATTCCAGCCTTGTGTAGGTCTACAATCTTGTCCCTGACATTCTTGGAGAGCTCTTTGGTCTTGGCCATGGTGGAGAGTTTGGAATCTGATTGATTGATTGCTTCTGTGGACAGGTGTCTTTTATACAGGTAACAAACTGAGATTAGGAGCACTCCCTTTAAGAGTGTGCTCCTAATCTCAGCTCGTTACCTGTATAAAAGACACCTGGGAGCCAGAAATCTTTCTGATTGAGAGGGGGTCAAATACTTATTTCCCTCATTAAAATGCAAATCAATTTATAACATTTTTGATATGCGTTTTTCTGGATTTTTTTATTGTTATTCTGTCTCTCACTGTTCAAATAAACCTACCATTAAAATTATAGACTGATCATTTCTTTGTCAGTGGGCAAACGTTCAAAATCAGCAGGGGATCAAATACTTTTTTCCCTCACTGTATACCATGCGGATCCCGTACACACGACTAATAACATAATATGTAATGCACATCAACTCGGTACTGGTACTTCCTGTATATAGACATGTTATTTTCTACTTCCTGTATATAGACATGTTATTTTCTACTTCCTGTATATAGACATGTTATTTTCTACTCCCTGTATATAGACATGTTATTTTCTACTCCCTGTATATAGACATGTTATTTTCTACTCCCTGTATATAGCCATGTTATTTTCTACTCTCTGTATATAGACATGTTATTTTCTACTCCCTGTATATAGACATGTTATTTTCTACTTCCTGTATATAGACATGTTATTTTCTACTCTCTGTATATAGACATGTTATTTTCTACTCCCTGTATATAGACATGTTATTTTCTACTTCCTGTATATAGCCATGTTATTTTCTACTCTCTGTATATAGACATGTTCTTTTCTACTTCCTGTATATAGCCATGTTATTTTCTACTCCCTGTATATAGACATGTTATTTTCTACTTCCTGTATATAGCCATGTTATTTTCTACTTCCTGTATATAGACATGTTATTTTCTACTTCCTGTATATAGCCATGTTATTTTCTACTTCCTGTATATAGCCATGTTATTTTCTACTCCCTGTATATAGACATGTTAGTTTCTACTCCCTGTATATAGCCATGTTATTTTCTACTTCCTGTATATAGACACGTTATTTTTACTCATTATTGTTGTTCGTTATTCACTGTGTATTTATTCCTCATGTCACTAATTCAAATGTTTAAAAAATGTAATAATATTTCTCTCTGCATTGTTGAAAAGGACCCGTAATTAAGCATTTCACTGTTAGTCTACACCTGTTGTCTACGAAGCATGTGACACATAACCTTTGATTTGATATCAATTAGAACTATCCAATAAACCAAAAACATGTGACAAGTGGGACTCCCCCACTCCTTCAAAAATTTTTATCAACAAGACCTTTAATGTACCATTATCCCTGGATACCAAAAATGAAATACAAATAGTTTCTAACTTTATTTGGTTACTAGTCCATTTTGGACACATTATCTACTATATTGAACACAGTAACAGTGAAGTTGTTTACCTTTGGTATATTAGACAGAATCTCATAAGTGACTCCACAGGAGTACAGCGTGTTCTTCAAGGACATCCTCCTCTTCAGACTCTGGGTGAAGCTCTATGGCAGAGAAAAACAACATGGTGGATCAGTACTGAGCACAGTACATCACAGACGAGACATTAAAATATACAATATGTTATGGCATCCTCATGAAAGCCTTTCTGTTCTGCACACTGAGTCACAGGCTGCCAGACAGAGAGAGTTACAGGGCCAGATTCCCGGACAGAGGTGAAACCTAGTCCTAGCATGCCTTTTAGTCCAGGACTAGGCTTCATCTGGGTCGGGCTTAATGTGCTGTCAGCCATGTCAGTAGGCACCAGACCGTTCCAGTCAGTGCTGACCTGTTTGTTGTAGATGTTGACAGATGTTTGTCTGTCAGTCTGTGTGTGTGTCTCCAGTCCAGTCAGTGCTGACCTGTTTGTTGTAGATGTTGACAGATGTCTGTCAGTCAGTCTGTGTGTGTCTCCAGTCCAGTCAATGCAGACCTGTTTGTTGTAGATGTTGACAGATGTCTGTCAGTCAGTCTGTGTGTGTGTGTGTCTCCAGTCCAGTCAGTGCAGACCTGTTTGTTGTAGATGTTGACAGATGTTTGTCTGTCAGTCTGTGTGTGTGTGTGTCTCCAGTCCAGTCAGTGCTGACCTGTTTGTTGTAGATGTTGACAGATGTCTGTCAGTCAGTCTGTGTGTGTGTGTGTCTCCAGTCCAGTCAGTGCAGACCTGTTTGTTGTAGATGTTGACAGATGTCTGTCAGTCAGTCTGTGTGTGTGTGTGTCTCCAGTCCAGTCAGTGCAGACCTGTTTGTTGTAGATGTTGACAGATGTCTGTCAGTCAGTCTGTGTGTGTGTGTGTCTCCAGTCCAGTCAGTGCAGACCTGTTTGTTGTAGATGTTGACAGATATCTGTCAGTCAGTCTGTGTGTGTGTCTCCAGTCCAGTCAGTGCTGACCTGTTTGTTGTAGATGTTGACAGATGTCTGTCAGTCAGTCTGTGTGTGTGTGTGTCTCCAGTCCAGTCAGTGCAGACCTGTTTGTTGTAGATGTTGACAGATGTTTGTCTGTCAGTCTGTGTGTGTGTGTGTCTCCAGTCCAGTCAGTGCTGACCTGTTTGTTGTAGATGTTGACAGATGTCTGTCAGTCAGTCTGTGTGTGTGTGTGTCTCCAGTCCAGTCAGTGCAGACCTGTTTGTTGTAGATGTTGACAGATGTCTGTCAGTCAGTCTGTGTGTGTGTGTGTCTCCAGTCCAGTCAGTGCAGACCTGTTTGTTGTAGATGTTGACAGATGTCTGTCAGTCAGTCTGTGTGTGTGTGTCTCCAGTCCAGTCAGTGCAGACCTGTTTGTTGTAGATGTTGACAGATGTCTGTCAGTCAGTCTGTGTGTGTGTGTCTCCAGTCCAGTCAGTGCTGACCTGTTTGTTGTAGATGTTGACAGATGTCTGTCAGTCAGTCTGTGTGTGTGTGTGTCTCCAGTCCAGTCAATGCAGACCTGTTTGTTGTAGATGTTGACAGATGTCTGTCAGTCAGTCTGTGTGTGTGTGTGTCTCCAGTCCAGTCAGTGCAGACCTGTTTGTTGTAGATGTTGACAGATGTCTGTCAGTCAGTCTGTGTGTGTGTGTGTCTCCAGTCCAGTCAGTGCAGACCTGTTTGTTGTAGATGTTGACAGATGTCTGTCAGTCAGTCTGTGTGTTTGTGTGTCTCCAGTCCAGTCAGTGCTGACCTGTTTGTTGTAGATGTTGACAGATGTCTGTCAGTCAGTCTGTGTGTGTGTGTGTCTCCAGTCCAGTCAGTGCAGACCTGTTTGTTGTAGATGTTGACAGATGTATGTCAGTCAGTCTGTGTGTGTGTGTGTCTCCAGTCCAGTCAGTGCAGACCTGTTTGTTGTAGATGTTGACAGATGTCTGTCAGTCAGTCTGTGTGTGTGTGTGTCTCCAGTCCAGTCAGTGCTGACCTGTTTGTTGTAGATGTTGACAGAGATCCTCTTTCGGACCACCAGTTCCATGGTGGCAGGGTGGCTGAGCTGCACCGTGGCTTTAATGATCACGTAGATACGCTCGTTGGGTGACGTCACGCGGTTCAGGTGCACAGAGTCGTGGATGGATGAGTCCCAGGAGCACACCGCTGACACCTGGTGGCAGGAGGACAAATGACAGACAGGAGTTAGTTACATGCTGTACTGCATGGTGGGAAAACACTCACAACTATTATTCTTAGGGTTACAAAATTCTGGTAAGTTTCCCAAAATTATTCCCAGGTTTTCCAGAAATCCTGATTGGAGGACTCCCGGGTTTCCTGCGTATTTCCTCCGAGAATCTTCCAACCGGGATTTCGGGAAAACGGGAAGTGGCCAGTGCATGTGCACACAAACACACACACACACACACACACACACACACACACACACACACACACACACACACACACACACACACACACACACACACAGTACTCTACCTCGTCATCACTGTGTCTGATGATGGGCAGGTAGAAGAATTGGCTGCCATGCTCCTTGGGCAGGATAGAGTTAACCCCGGCAGCGTTGGGTCCTGTTAACTGTTCATTCACTGTCAGGTTGTCTGCTGCAGAGGTGACAGAGACACACAGAGAGAGGGTCTGCAGTGGGGTCGCCAATTATTAAAAAAATGTATGAACAAAAAATTAAGAGAGCGGTATAGGACAACATTCAAATTTCTGTATATATTTATTTTCCTTTTAATGAGAGATTAAAATGCATGAATAGAAGGTTATTTGTTGATGTAAAAATTGAAATGTATCGATTTTAAGGTTGTGTCATTAGATTTGGGGTGGGGTAAGGTCGCAAAAAAAAATGGGGGAAAAAATGGGGTCCCCGCTGAAAAAGTTTGAATACCACTGGGTCAGAGGTAAAGTGGTTTAATGTCACTATTAAGGTGATTCCAGGCCTTACCATTCAAGTCCAGGAAGAGGACAGGGATGTGAGCTTCCATCCCAGCAGAGGGAGCGCTGCAACAGTGACACAGTAGAACACAGGGTCAAAGGCAGTACTACAGAGAGCCAAACTCTAAGGTTGTGTAATGTATAAAAGCAGACATACATTCAGTGATTATTTCATTCGGTGTATTAAAGAATGACCATCAGACTTACCAGTGGGCAGGGGCACCAGGTATACCACTGCCAGGCGCGGGCACCAGTACAGCGTTCCTCTCCTCAGTCAGCCCTACCCACTGTTCCACCAGCCTGGCCTCCCTCTCCATGTCCTCCTCTGACTTCTCTGGAGAGAGAGAGAGAGAGACAGAGAGAGAGAGAGAGAAAGACAGAGAGAGAGAGACAGAGAGAGAGACAGAGCGAGAGAGAGAGAGAGAGAGACAGAGAGAGAGAGAGAGAGAGAGACAGAGAGAGAGAGAGAGAGAGAGACAGAGAGAGAGAGAGAGAGAGAGAGAGAGAGAGAGAGAGAGAGAGAGAGAGAGAGAGAGAGAGAGAGAGAGAGAGAGAGAGAGAGAGAGAGAGAGAGAGAGAGAGAGAAGAGAGAGAGAGAGAGAGACAGAGAGAGAGAGAGACAGAGAGAGAGAGAGAGAGACAGAGAGAGAGACAGAGAGAGAGACAGAGAGAGAGAGAGAGACAGAGAGAGAGACAGAGACAGAGAGAGACAGAGAGAGAGAGAGAGAGAGACAGAGAGAGAGAGAGACAGAGAGAGAGAGAGAGAGACAGAGAGAGAGAGACAGAGAGAGAGACAGAGAGAGAGAGAGAGACAGAGAGAGAGACAGAGACACAGAGAGAGATTCACTATGGTGAATCACTAAAACAATACAGAAATACACTACGGAAAAAGAAGGAACAGCATGTCAGAAATCAGCTCAATGTAATTGAAGAATCCATAGACTCTAACCACTTCTGGGAAAATTGGAAAACACTAAACAAACAACAACACGAAGAGCTATCTATCCAAAACGGAGATGTATGGGTAAACCACTTCTCCAACCTTTTTGGCCATATAACAGAGAACAAACAGCAAAAAAATATACATGATCAAATGCAAATCTTAGAATCAACTATTAAAGACTACCAGAACCCACTGGATTCTCCAATTACATTGAATGAACTACAGGACAAAATACAAACCCTCCAACCCAAAAAGTCCTGTGGTGTTGATGGTATCCTCAATGAAATGATAAAATATACAGACCACAAATTTCAATTGGCTATACTTAAACTCTTTAACATCATCCTTATCTCTGGCATCTTCCCCAATATTTGGAACCAAGGACTGATCACCCCAATCCACAAAAGTGGAGACAAATTTGACCCCAATAACTACCGTGGGATATGCGTCAACAGCAACCTTGGGAAAATCCTCTGCATTATCATTAACAGCAGACTAGTTCATTTCCTCAGTGAAAACAATGTACTGAGCAAATGTCAAATTGGCTTTTTACCAAATTACCGTACGACAGACCACGTATTCACCCTGCACACCCTAATTGACAAACAAACAAACCAAAACAAAGGCAAAGTCTTCTCATGCTTTGTTGATTTCAAAAAAGCTTTTGACTCAATTTGGCATGAGGGTCTGCTATACAAATTGATGGAAAGTGGGGTTGGGGGAAAAACATACGACATTATAAAATCCATGTACACAAACAACAAGTGTGCGGTTAAAATTGGCAAAAAACACACACATTTCTTTCCACAGGGCCGTGGGGTGAGACAGGGATGCAGTTTAAGCCCCACCCTCTTCAACATATATATCAACGAATTGGCGAGGGCACTAGAACAGTCTGCAGCACCCGGCCTCACCCTACTAGAATCTGAAGTCAAATGTCTTCTGTTTGCTGATGATCTGGTGCTTCTGTCACCAACCAAGGAGGGCCTACAGCAGCACCTAGATCTTCTGCACAGATTCTGTCAGACCTGGGCCCTGACAGTAAATCTCAGTAAGACAAAAATAATGGTGTTCCAAAAAAGGTCCAGTTGCCAGGACCACAAATACAAATTCCATCTAGACACCGTTGCCCTAGAGCACACAAAAAACTATACATACCTCGGCCTAAACATCAGCGCCACAGGTAACTTCCACAAAGCTGTGAACGATCTGAGAGACAAGGCAAGAAGGGCCTTCTATGCCATCAAAAGGAACATAAAATTTGACATACCAATTAGGATCTGGCTAAAAATACTTGAATCAGTTATAGAACCCATTGCCCTTTATGGTTCTGAGGTCTGGGGTCCGCTCACCAACCAAGAATTCACAAAATGGGACAAACACCAAATTGAGACTCTGCATGCAGAATTCTGCAAAAATATCCTCCGTGTACAACGTAAAACACCAAATAATGCATGCAGAGCAGAATTAGGCCAATACCCGCTAATTATCAAAATCCAGAAAAGAGCCGTTAAATTCTATAACCACTTAAAAGGAAGCGATTCCCAAACCTTCCATAACAAAGCCATCACCTACAGAGAGATGAACTTGGAGAAGAGTCCCCTAAGTAAGCTTGTCCTGGGGCTCTGTTCACAAACACAAACAGACCCCACACAGCCCCAGGACAACAACAACAACAACAACACAATTAGACCCAACCAAATCATGAGAAAACAAAAAGAGAATTACTTGACACATTGGAAAGAACAAACAAATAAACAGAGCAAACTAGAATGCTATTTGGCCCTAAACAGAGAGTACACAGTGGCAGAATACCTGACCACTGTGACTGACCCAAACTTAAGGAAAGCTTTGACTATGTACAGACTCAGTGAGCATAGCCTTGCTATTGAGAAAGGCCGCCGTAGGCAGACCTGGCTCTCAAGAGAAGACAGGCTATGTGCACACTGCCCACAAAATGAGGTGGAAACTGAGCTGCACTTCCTAACCTCCTGCCAAATGTATGACCATATTAGAGACACATATTTCCCTCAGATTACAGCGATCCACAAAGAATTCGAAAACAAACCCAATTTTGATAAACTCCCTTATCTACTGGGTGAAAAACCACAGTGTGCCATCACAGCTGCAAGATTTGTGACCTGTTGCCACAAGAAAAGGGCAACCAGTGAAGAACAAACACCATTGTAAATACAACCCATATTTATGTTTATTTATTTTCCCATTTGTACTTTAACTATTTGCACATTGTTACAACACTGTATATATACATAATATGACATTTGAAATGTCTTTATTCTTTTGAAACTTCTGAGTGTAATGTTTACTGTTAATATTTATTGTTTATTTCACCTTTGTTTACTATCTACTTCACTTGCTTTGGCAATGTTAACATACGTTTCCCATGCCAATAAAGCCCTTAAATTGAAATTGAAATTGAATTGAGAGAGAGAGACAGAGAGAGAGAGGAGGGGGGGAGTGATAAAGGAAGGAGTGTGAGGAGGAAGAGTGTAACAGAAACCAAGTCCCAAAAGGGAAAAACCTGCCCACCAAGAATGCTGAATAAGCTAAATCAAGCACAACTAAAGTAATTGAAAGGACAGATCCAGGTCCAGAGTATAGCTGTATAGTCAGGCCTGGGACTCACCCTGTTTGTTGATGATCTTGTTGATCTGTTCGTCCAGGTACCCTTGTCGTTTGATGAGGGCCTCAGACCAGCGCTCCCTCACACAGTTCAGATCCTCCTCCTACAGGCCAAGAGAAGACAGTATCACTGTCAGTGGGCTGCAGCATTACAGGACGTTCAGTCAGGTCACATTTGGGCTGATTTGAATGGGCGCCAACGGCAGATTCATACTTCCTTTACCCCAGTCGACCCCACATGACCACCGTGAGAAGCCACAGTGTGAGGCCCTAAAAGCCAAGTCAAAGTTAATCCTCTTTCTCAAAGTGTATTGAAAAAAGTCCCAACCGCTATCAGGAAATGGAATGGCTCCCAGGCTCTGAGCCTTTAATGTACTGTTGCCTGATTAAAAGATTACATTACCATGATCAAACTACCCACCCAGCATGATCACGACCACACACATGCACACTCCACCCCCATTCCTGATTTCTCTCTCTCACACACACACACACACACACACACACACACACACACACACACACACACACACACACACACACACACATTGGAAAGGATGGGCCTGAGCAAAACACTGCACGGATTCACCAATCTTTATAAATAATAAATATGGATGACTTAATGGTAAGTTGAAAAATAAAACGGTGATGATCAGTGAGTCTGTACTACACTGGCCTGCTCAGGCCCATCCTCTGGAACACAGAGACACACCCACTGTTTCATGTCCTACCTGATTACATGGGGAGACCAACACTCTGTTCCATGTCCTACCTGATTACACGGGGAGACCAACATACAGAAACACTGACCCATTCCAATTGGTGGTTTTCAGTCAACCAAAGTGAAACAACCTCTGTGGAACTGAAAGTGAACTCAACTCCCCTGTCATGCAAAACGAGTCATGCATCGATGCAGCCATGCGTTGGTCATGTGATTGAGTGAGGTGAGGCACAACATGTCTCCTGCAGCAGCTCTTGAGTAGCAGGTTGAGAAGCAGACAGGACGGAGGTTAGTGTGTGTTGGTTTAACCTGAGGGACCGAGGGACAGACTGGACCACACACAGACAGACGACAGACAGACACCAGGGCACTGCCGAGTGGGAGGAAAGAAAGCCAGAATATGAGTGATCTATCTGGGCCTGGCGTGCTGCCTTAAAAAGGTTTTCTAATTGTTTTCTTTGGTTGGCTGACATTATTTATTTACAGTGAGGGAAAAAAAAGTATTTGATCCCCTGCTGATTTTGTACGTTTGCCCACTGACAAAGACATGGTCAGTCTATAATTTTAATGGTAGGTTTATTTGAACAGTGAGAGACAGAATAAAAACAAAAAAATCCAGAAAAACGCATGTCAAAAATGTTATAAATTGATTTGCATTTTAATGAGGGAAATAAGTATTTGACCCCTCTGCAAAACATGACAGTACTTGGTGGCAAAACCCTTGTTGGCAATCACAGAGGTCAGACGTTTCTTGTAGTTGGCCACCAGGTTTGCACACATCTCAGGAGGGATTTTGTCCCACTCCTCTTTGCAGATCTTCTCCAAGTCATTAAGGTTTCGAGCCTGACGTTTGGCAACTCGAACCTTCAGCTCCCTCCACAGATTTTCTATGGGATTAAGGTCTGGAGACTGGCTAGGCCACTCCAGGACCTTAATGTGCTTCTTCTTGAGCCACTCCTTTGTTGCCTTGGCCGTGTGTTTTGGGTCATTGTCATGCTGGAATAACCATCCACGACCCATTTTCAATGCCCTAGCTGAGGGAAGGAGGTTCTCACCCAAGATTTGATGGTACATGGCCCCGTCCAAGTTGTCCTGTCCCCTTAGCAGAAAAACACCCCCAAAGCATAATGTTTCCACCTCCATGTTTGACGGTGGGGATGGTGTTCTTGGGGTCATAGGCAGCATTCCTCCTCCTCCAAACACGGCGAGTTGAGTTGATGCCAAAGAGCTCGATTTGGTCTCATCTGACCACAACACTTTCACCCAGTTCTCCTCTGAATCATTCAGATGTTCATTGGCAAACTTCAGAAGGGCCTGTATATGTGCTTTCTCGAGCAGGGGGACCTTGCGGGAGCTGCAGGATTTCAGTCCTTCACGGCGTAGTGTGTTACCAATTGTTTTCTTGGTGACTATGGTCCCAGCTGCCTTGAGATCATTGACAAGATCCTCCCGTGTAGTTCTGAGCTGATTCCTCACCGTTCTCATGATCATTGCAACTCCACGAGGTGAGATCTTGCATGGAGCCCCAGGCCGAGGGAGATTGACAGTTCTTTTGTGTTTCTTCCATTTGCGAATAATCGCACCAACTGTTGTCACCTTCTCACCAAGCTGCTTGGCGATGGTCTTGTAGCCCATTCCAGCCTTGTGTAGGTCTACAATCTTGTCCCTGACATTCTTGGAGAGCTCTTTGGTCTTGGCCATGGTGGAGAGTTTGGAATCTGATTGATTGATTGCTTCTGTGGACAGTTGTCTTTTATACAGGTAACAAACTGAGATCAGGAGCACTCCCTTTAAGAGTGTGCTCCTAATCTCAGCTCGTTACCTGTATAAAAGACACCTGGGACCTGGGAGCCAGAAATCTTTCTGATTGAGAGGGGGTCAAATACTTATTTCCCTCATTAAAATGCAAATCAATTCATAACATTTTTGATATGCGTTTTTCTGGATTTTTTTATTGTTATTCTGTCTCTCACTGTTCAAATAAACCTACCATTAAAATTATAGACTGATCATTTCTTTGTCAGTGGGCAAACGTTCAAAATCAGCAGGGGATCAAATACTTTTTTCCCTCACTGTAGACCAGTGCCATCCATGTCCAACAATGTGCTTGGAGACAAGAGTTCTCCTCCAAAAGTGCACAACATTACCCAATCATGTTCCACTCTGTGAGGCCGGACCTAGGACCAGGGGTTTGTCCTGACCACTAGACCTGACCAGGGAAAACTCAGTGATCTAGATCTAGTCTCCTGTCTCCCACCCCCTACTCCTCTAGTCTCCCACCCCCTACTCCTCTAGTCTCCTGTCTCCCACCCCCTACTCCTCTAGTCTCCCACCCCCTACTCCTCTAGTCTCCTGTCTCCCACCCCCTACTCCTCTAGTCTCCCACCCCCTACTCCTCTAGTCTCCTGTCTCCCACCCCCTACTCCTCTAATCTCCTGTCTCCCACCCCCTACTCCTCTAGTCTCCCACCCCCTACTCCTCTAGTCTCCTGTCTCCCACCCCCTACTCCTCTAATCTCCTGTCTCCCACCCCCTACTCCTCTAGTCTCCCACCCCCTACTCCTCTAGTCTCCCACCCCCTACTCCTCTAGTCTCCTGTCTCCCACCCCCTACTCCTCTAATCTCCTGTCTCCCACCCCCTACTCCTCTAGTCTCCCACCCCCTACTTCTCTAGTCTCCTGTCTCCCACCCCCTACTCCTCTAGTCTCCCACCCCCTACTCCTCTAATCTCCTGTCTCCCACCCCCTACTCCTCTAGTCTCCTGTCTCCCACCCCCTACTCCTCTAGTCTCCTGTCTCCCACCCCCTACTCCTCTAGTCTCCTGTCTCCCACCCCCTACTCCTCTAGTCTCCCACCCCCTACTCCTCTAGTCTCCTGTCTCCCACCCCCTACTCCTCTAGTCTCCTGTCTCCCACCCCCTACTCCTCTAGTCTCCTGTCTCCCACCCCCTACTCCTCTAGTCTCCCACCCCTTACTCCTCTAGTCTCCTGTCTCCCACCCCCTACTCCTCTAGTCTCCTGTCTCCCACCCCCTACTCCTCTAGTCTCCTGTCTCCCACCCCCTACTTCTCTAGTCTCCTGTCTCCCACCCCCTACTCCTCTAGTCTCCTGTCTCCCACCCCCTACTCCTCTAGTCTCCTGTCTCCCACCCCCTACTCCTCTAGTCTCCTGTCTCCCACCCCCTACTCCTCTAGTCTCCTGTCTCCCACCCCCTACTCCTCTAGTCTCCTGTCTCCCACCCCCTACTCCTCTAGTCTCCTGCCTCCCATCCCCTACTCCTTTAGTCTCCTGTCTCCCATCCCCTACTCCTCTAGTCTCCTGCCTCCCACCCCCTACTCCTCTAGTCTCCTGTCTCCCACACCCTACTCCTCTAGTCTCCTGTCTCCCACCCCCTACTCCTCTAGTCTCCTGTCTCCCACCCCCTACTCCTCTAGTCTCCTGTCTCCCACCCCCTACTCCTCTAGTCTCCTGTCTCCCACCCCCTACTCCTCTAGTCTCCTGTCTCCCACCCCCTACTCCTCTAGTCTCCTGTCTCCCACCCCCTACTCCTCTAGTCTCCTGTCTCCCACCCCCTACTCCTCTAGTCTCCTGCCTCCCATCCCCTACTCCTCTAGTCTCCTGTCTCCCATCCCCTACTCCTCTAGTCTCCTGCCTCCCACCCCCTACTCCTCTAGTCTCCTGTCTCCCACACCCTACTCCTCTAGTCTCCTGTCTCCCACCCCCTACTCCTCTAGTCTCCTGTCTCCCATCCCCTACTCCTATAGTCTCCTGTCTCTCACCCCTACTCCTCTAGTCTCCTGTCTCCCACCCCCTACTCCTCTAGTCTCCTGTCTCCCATCCCCTACTCCTATAGTCTCCTGTCTCTCACCCCTACTCCTCTAGTCTCCTGTCTCCCATCCCCTACTCCTATAGTCTCCTGTCTCTCACCCCTACTCCTCTAGTCTCCTGTCTCCCACCCCCTACTCCTCTAGTCTCCTGTCTCCCACCCCCTACTCCTCTAGTCTCCTGTCTCCCATCCCCTACTCCTATAGTCTCCTGTCTCTCACCCCTACTCCTCTAGTCTCCTGCCTCCCACCCCCTACTCCTCTAGTCTCCTGTCTCCCACCCCCTACTCCTCTAGTCTCCCACCCCCTACTCCTCTAGTCTCCTGTCTCCCACCCCCTACTCCTCTAGTCTCCTGTCTCTCACCCCCTACTCCTCTAGTCTCCTGTCTCCCACCCCCTACTCCTATAGTCTCCTGTCTCCCACCCCCTACTCCTCTAGTCTCCTGTCTCCCACCCCCTACTCCTCTAGTCTCCTGTCTCCCATCCCCTACTCCTCTAGTCTCCCACCCCCTACTCCTCTAGTCTCCTGTCTCCCACCCCCTACTCCTCTAGTCTCCTGTCTCCCACCCCCTACTCCTCTAGTCTCCTGCCTCCCACCCCCTACTCCTCTAGTCTCCTGTCTCCCACCCCTACTCCTCTAGTCTCTCACCCCCTACTCCTCTAGTCTCCTGTCTCCCACCCCCTGCTCCTCTAGTCTCCTGCCTCCCACCCCCTACTCCTCTAGTCTCCTGTCTCCCACCCCCTACTCCTCTAGTCTCCTGTCTCCCACCCCCTACTCCTCTAGTCTCCTGTCTCCCATCCCCTACTCCTCTAGTCTCCTGTCTCCCAACCCCTACTTCTCTAGTCTCCTGCCTCCCACCCCCTACTCCTCTAGTCTCCTGTCTCCCACCCCTACTCCTCTAGTCTCCCACCCCCTACTCCTCTAGTCTCCTGTCTCTCACCCCCTGCTCCTCTAGTCTCCTGTCTCCCACCCCCTACTCCTCTAGTCTCCTGTCTCCCACCCCCTACTCCTCTAGTCTCCTGTCTCCCACCCCCTACTCCTCTAGTCTCCTGTCTCCCACCCCCTACTCCTCTAGTCTCCTGTCTCCCACCCCCTACTTCTCTAGTCTCCTGTCTCCCACCCCCTACTCCTCTAGTCTCCTGCCTCCCACCCCCTACTCCTCTAGTCTCCTGTCTCCCACCCCCTACTCCTCTAGTCTCCTGTCTCCCACCCCCTACTCCTCTAGTCTCCTGTCTCCCACCCCCTACTCCTCTAGTCTCCTGTCTCCCATCCCCTACTCCTCTAGTCTCCTGTCTCCCACCCCTACTCCTCTAGTCTCCTGTCTCCCACCCCCTACTCCTCTAGTCTCCTGCCTCCCACCCCCTACTCCTCTAGTCTCCTGTCTCCCATCCCCTACTCCTCTAGTCTCCCACCCCCTACTCCTCTAGTCTCCTGTCTCCTGTCTCCCACCCCCTACTCCTCTAGTCTCCTGTCTCCCACCCCCTACTCCTCTAGTCTCCTGTCTCCCACCCCCTACTCCTCTAGTCTCCCACCCCCTACTCCTCTAGTCTCCTGTCTCCCACTCCCTACTCCTCTAGTCTCCTGTCTCCCACCCCCTACTCCTCTAGTCTCCTGTCTCCCACCCCCTACTCCTCTAGTCTCCCACCCCCTACTCCTCTAGTCTCCTGTCTCCCACCCCCTACTCCTCTAGTCTCCTGTCTCCCACCCCCTACTCCTCTAGTCTCCTGTCTCCCACTCCCTACTCCTCTAGTCTCCTGTCTCCCACCCCCTACTCCTCTAGTCTCCTGTCTCCCACCCCCTACTCCTCTAGTCTCCTGTCTCCCACCCCCTACTCCTCTAGTCTCCTGTCTCCCACCCCCTACTCCTCTAGTCTCCCACCCCCTACTCCTCTAGTCTCCTGTCTCCCACCCCCTACTCCTCTAGTCTCCTGTCTCCCACCCCCTACTCCTCTAGTCTCCTGTCTCCCACCCCCTACTCCTCTAGTCTCCTGTCTCCCACCCCCTACTCCTCTAGTCTCCTGTCTCCCACCCCCTACTCCTCTAGTCTCCTGTCTCCCACCACCTACTCCTCTAGTCTCCCACCCCCTACTCCTCTAGTCTCCTGTCTCCCACCCCCTACTCCTCTAGTCTCCTGTCTCCCACCCCCTACTCCTCTAGTCTCCTGTCTCCCACCCCCTACTCCTCTAGTCTCCTGCCTCCCACCCCCTACTCCTCTAGTCTCCTGTCTCCCATCCCCTACTCCTCTAGTCTCTCACCCCCTACTCCTCTAGTCTCCTGTCTCCCACCCCCTGCTCCTCTAGTCTCCTGCCTCCCACCCCCTGCGGCCCCTTCTCAGTTGCGCCCCCCTGTCTGCAAGCACATGACCAGAAGCTGGTTTCCATCCATCATGCCTCGTCATCATCATTGGCAGTAGTTAGGGTTGAACATTTCTGGGAAATCATCAAAAAAAAATCCAAGGTTTTCCAGAAATCCCACTTGGAGGATTCCCGGATTTCCTGTTAATTCCATCTTGATTCCATCTGGAAAACCTGGGATTTATATATATATATATATATATATATATAATTTTTTTTACAGTTATGGGAGTACTAGGAGGCAGCACCATCCATCCATCATGCCTCATCATCATTGGCAGCAGTAGCAGCAGCAGCAGCAGTAGCAGACTGAGGAGTTACAGTATACCTGATAACTATCCATATCTCCATCCTCCTCCTCCTCCCTCTGGCAGGACAGAACACAGCACAGTACAGTACACTCAGTCAGACAGACAGACAGGCAGACAGACAGACAGACAGACAGGCAGACAGACAGACACTCAGTCAGTCAGACAGACAGACAGACAGACAGACAGACAGACAGACAGACACTCAGTCAGTCAGACAGACAGACAGACAGACACTCAGTCAGTCAGACAGACAGACAGGCAGACAGACAGACACTCAGTCAGACAGACAGGCAGACAGAGTGGAGTATTTCTAGCCTACACACTACTCTCCACTGTCTGTAAGTGGCTCTGGATAAGAGCGTCTGCTAAATGACTAACATGTCAAATGTAAATACACTACACCTAGGGTCAGTGGCACTGGAGATGTCACTGGCTAACTAAATTACATTGTGTTTCTTCTCGAAAAGTTTGTAGCAGTGGGGGTAAAAGGTTGCTTATCGGTCCTTCTACATAAAAATGACCCCCCCCCTCCCCCCCTCTCCCAGATCATTTTTATGTAGATGAACTGAGAAGCTCAGTTCTGGTGACTTTTTAAAAGGACGTTGTACTCCAAAATGAATGAACATCAAATTATGCTGACTCCCATCTAAAATATAATTTCCACCTCCAGAATTAAGCCCGATAACATATTGGCAAAAATATATTTTAAACATACTGGTCCATCCATACAGCCTATGCATGGTCCATATTATCAGGGATGCTATTAGCAACAGGCATTATCCCCTGTAGTCCAACTGATGCAGCATAGTGGTTATAAATACATAGGCTGAAGCATGGGGTTGTCCTTCTGCATTTACCCTATTGGGTTAATCATTAGCTAGATCCCAAATGTGATCTTTTAACTAGTTAGCATCCTATTGATGAATTTTATGTCCCATATAATTTAGGCCTACCTGTTAGGGTAGCGTGGGGTAAACCGTCGCCCGGGGTAATACGCCCCCTGCCTGTACTTCTCACAGAAACCATTTCAAGTCACAATTTTTTCCCCCAACACTTTCCCTGGTTGCCACTACTCTTGCTCAACTAAAATGTAATCTGTCTCATCACAATTTTTTTAAGTCACTCCCAAAACATGATTTTGAGATAGGTTGGCGTTTTATTCCCCAAAAAAACTCTGGGTTAAAAAAACCAACAACATTTATACAGAAATTAAATGGTGCAGTTCGTACATATTTAAGAGTTGAGAAATAAATAAAGCAGGACTGGAAAGCTGAGATTCCCCTCTCTTTCACAAAAGCCATTAAAACCGCTGTTCTCCCACGTGATTGCAAGAATTGTTGTGCATTGACTGCTTGTCAGTTTCCCTCACTATGGCACTCGTAACTTGAATGCGCCTCGAGCTTAATTTCTTTCTTGCATAGAACACAACACAACAACAAGCCAACGAGGTAAATAGATCAACTATTCTATTAGGGTCTGAGTTTTCTATTCATTACTCGTTTTGTTTGCAGAAGAAAAGTAAATGTGGAATGTTCTGGCATAATAAAAAAAAAAATAATTGTCATTTAGCAGACGCTCTTATCCAGAGCGACTTACAGGAGCAATTAGGGTTAAGTGCCTTGCTCAAGGGCATATCGGCAGATTTTTCACATAGTCGGCTCGGGGATAAATGTAGAATGTTCTGGCATCTTCAAAGTGCACCTCGGCAGAAATATTTGTTTTATGTTCCATATTTTTTGGGGGCGTGGCGGAAATGATTTTGCCGTGGCGCAGCGCCACAGCTAAAATGACTGCAGTGGAAACACTGTAGTCAACTTAAGGTGAAAAATAGTGGTCCAACTAGGAAATAGCCTAACCAGATCACTCAATGTATTCGATTGATACACAACAGTCAAATGTGTTGACCTTTCTACATTCTACACAGCAGATGAATATATTTCTATGGTTCCATCATTCTACAGATGTCTCCCTCCAGTGGAATAATTGATGATTGGCACCTTTCTTTCCCTACATCAGACAGCTTTGACATGGTAGCCTAAGGATCTTCCATCTGAAAACTACAGGATGCGGAGATTGATTATTGCTAGGATTTCATCCAGATACACAGTACAGTATTATAATACTGTAGATATCTCCAGTCCACCATTAGGCAGTAGAACTGTAGTCTAGTGCTAGGATCTCATCCCAGGGCATGGTGTGTGTCTCTGTGTGTGTGTCTCTCTGTGTGTGTGTGTGTGTGTGTGTGTGTATGTATGTGTGTTACAGTAATGTGAACCCATACATTCTGCATCCTTCATTAGATTTACAGACAGCCTTACAGCAGCCCATAATCTAGTCATGGCAGTAGGCCCAGAACCAGAATCACCACCCGCTAGTCACACCACCACCATCACCATCTCCACTATCACCATCACCATCTCCATCTCCACTATCACCATCACCATCTCCATCTCCACTATCACCATCACCATCTCCATCTCCACTATCACCATCACCATCTCCATCACCACTATCACCATCACAATCCCCACCATCACCACTATCACCATCACCAACATGCTACATGAGTTTCCTTGACCAATACAGTACATATAACACCACATTTGTATATTTTTAAAGCGGACGCAAATCTGACATTTAACATTGCCACACATATCTTGCTAATTATTTGATATAGCAATATGCTGGATGTGATTGTGTGTGTGTGTGATAGTGTGTGTGTAGTGGTGTGTGCCACTGACCTGATAGCTGTCCAGGGGTCTCTGCAGCTTGGTGGAGCGTGCAGACACACAGCCGACAGAGACAGACAGAACAGCCTCCACCAACAGAGGAAGAGTCCCAGAGTCCTGCACCTGCTTCACACACACCTGCAGCCTGCGAGAGTGACCCTGAGAACACACACGCCATCCATGTAGCCTGCTTAACATACAGACGGCCAATTACAATGAAGATAAGCACAGAAGAAAACCAGGACAAACAGGAAATTAGACGGCGTTCATCTTTTCCATTCATTTGGGATTGAGGCAATGAGGCATATAACTGGATCTACACAACCGATGTCGTGAGACGTGGTTTCATCTTGACATCACTCTACTTTTAAGGGCTGGAAACATCTGACAAACTTTATGAGTGAAATGTCCCTTTAAAAGTTGCTTTAGCACTGCTTATTTATTGGTGTCCAGGTCACTATTTATCCATGGAGTCTGTGCTGTCCTGTTACCTGTCTGAGCTGGAACACTCCTCCAGTACTGATGTCCTTCCCTGGCTGTGTTACCTGTCTGAGCTGGAACACTCCTCCAGTACTGATGTCCTTCCCTGGCTGTGTTACCTGTCTGAGCTGGAACACTCCTCCAGTACTGATGTCCTTCTCAGGCTGTGTTACCTGTCTGAGCTGGAACACTCCTCCAGTACTGATGTCCTTCTCAGGCTGTGTTACCTGTCTGAGCTGGAACACTCCTCCAGTACTGATGTCCTTCCCTGGCTGTGTTACCTGTCTGAGCTGGAACACTCCTCCAGTACTGATGTCCTTCTCAGGCTGTGTTACCTGTCTGAGCTGGAACACTCCTCCAGTACTGATGTCCTTCTCAGGCTGTGTTACCTGTCTGAGCTGGAACACTCCTCCAGTACTGATGTCCTTCCCTGGCTGTGTTACCTGTCTGAGCTGGAACACTCCTCCAGTACTGATGTCCTTCTCAGGCTGTTACCTGTCTGAGCTGGAACACTCCTCCAGTACTGATGTCCTTCTCAGGCTGTGTTACCTGTCTGAGCTGGAACACTCCTCCAGTACTGATGTCCTTCCCTGGCTGTGTTACCTGTCTGAGCTGGAACACTCCTCCAGTACTGATGTCCTTCTCAGGCTGTGTTACCTGTCTGAGCTGGAACACTCCTCCAGTACTGATGTCCTTCTCAGGCTGTGTTACCTGTCTGAGCTGGAACACTCCTCTAGTACTGATGTCCTTCTCAGGCTGTGTTACCTGTCTGAGCTGGAACACTCCTCCAGTAATGATGTCCTTCTCAGGCTGTGTTACCTGTCTGAGCTGGAACACTCCTCCAGTACTGATGTCCTTCTCAGGCTGTGTTACCTGTCTGAGCTGGAACACTCCTCCAGTACTGATGTCCTTCTCAGGCTGTGTTACCTGTCTGAGCTGGAACACTCCTCCAGTACTGATGTCCTTCTCAGGCTGTGTTACCTGTCTGAGCTGGAACACTCCTCCAGTACTGATGTCCTTCTCAGGCTGTGTTACCTGTCTGAGCTGGAACACTCCTCCAGTACTGATGTCCTTCTCAGGCTGTGTTACCTGTCTGAGCTGGAACACTCCTCCAGTACTGATGTCCTTCTCTGGCTGTGTTACCTGTCTGAGCTGGAACACTCCTCCAGTACTGATGTCCTTCTCAGGCTGTGTTACCTGTCTGAGCTGGAACACTCCTCCAGTACTGATGTCCTTCTCAGGCTGTGTTACCTGTCTGAGCTGGAACACTCCTCCAGTACTGATGTCCTTCTCAGGCTGTGTTACCTGTCTGAGCTGGAACACTCCTCCAGTACTGATGTCCTTCTCAGGCTGTGTTACCTGTCTGAGCTGGAACACTCCTCCAGTACTGATGTCCTTCTCTGGCTGTGTTACCTGTCTGAGCTGGAACACTCCTCCAGTACTGATGTCCTTCTCAGGCTGTGTTACCTGTCTGAGCTGGAACACTCCTCCAGTACTGATGTCCTTCTCAGGCTGTGTTACCTGTCTGAGCTGGAACACTCCTCCAGTACTGATGTCCTTCTCAGGCTGTGTTACCTGTCTGAGCTGGAACACTCCTCCAGTACTGATGTCCTTCCCTGGCTGTGTTACCTGTCTGAGCTGGAACACTCCTCCAGTACTGATGTCCTTCCCTGGCTGTGTTACCTGTCTGAGCTGGAACACTCCTCCAGTACTGATGTCCTTCCCTGGCTGTGTTACCTGTCTGAGCTGGAACACTCCTCCAGTACTGATGTCCTTCTCAGGCTGTGTTACCTGTCTGAGCTGGAACACTCCTCCAGTACTGATGTCCTTCTCAGGCTGTGTTACCTGTCTGAGCTGGAACACTCCTCCAGTACTGATGTCCTTCCCTGGCTGTGTTACCTGTCTGAGCTGGAACACTCCTCCAGTACTGATGTCCTTCTCAGGCTGTGTTACCTGTCTGAGCTGGAACACTCCTCCAGTACTGATGTCCTTCTCAGGCTGTGTTACCTGTCTGAGCTGGAACACTCCTCCAGTACTGATGTCCTTCCCTGGCTGTGTTACCTGTCTGAGCTGGAACACTCCTCCAGTACTGATGTCCTTCTCAGGCTGTGTTACCTGTCTGAGCTGGAACACTCCTCCAGTACTGATGTCCTTCTCAGGCTGCATCTCTACATCAGAGTAGTCCCCCTGCTCATTCAGCTCCTGGATAGAAGCCCACAGCTCAATCCGACGAGACACCTCACTCCACCTGCAGGGGGACACACCACAGGCGGGTGGCGGGTGAGTTTGTGTGTGTGTGTGTGTGTGTGTGTGTGTGTGTGTGTGTGTGTGTGTGTTTGTGTGTGTGTGTGTGTGTGTGGTGCATGCATTCATGTATCCTTGAGATTATACATGCACGATATGTATGTACTCTACACACTGTGTGTGTGTGTGTGTACCTGTCTCGTAGTGTGCGTGTCTTGGCTTGCAGTGCGTCCAGCTCCCAGAGAGAGCGTCCGTTCCCGGCACAGCGGTGACCCCACACCTCGATGGCCAGCGCCCCGTCTGAGATGAACTCTAAAAACTCCTCCGTCACATGGACCACATTGTCCTACACACAGAGAGAGGGGAGGAACATGTGGATATACAATATCAAATATTAAATATTGGCAGAAATATTAGAATAATGGTGACATAATGGGTCCTGGTCAAAAGTAGTAAACTGTATAGGGAACAGGGTGCCCTTTGGGATGCAGACATATTCCAACTAGAATCCTCAGCATCAGTGTCAGCGCCAGCCAGCAGAGGATGGTGTGAAATAACTTTCCCAAAATTCCCAGGTTTTCCAGAAATCCCAGTTGAAGAGTCCCGGAATCAGGAGGGAATCAGGAGGAAATCCAGATACCTCCAACCGGGAATTCTGGAAAACCTGGGAATTTTAGGAAAGTTACCAGAATTTTGTAACCCACCTTGCAGTGGTCGAAGCGGACAGTGAACTGGGCGTCGGGGGTGCGGGGCGTGGTGGGCGTGTCTGGGCTGACCATGGGCGGGGCCACCGTAGGCTCTGCCCCCTCCCAGAAGGTGTACTGGCAGAAGACAAAGTTGGACAGGTTGAGAGGCAGCCCCGTGGCCTCCCTGATACGTACCTGTAGAGAAGAAGATTACATTATTGTCCAATCTACACAGATCCAATGGAAGATGTTCCAAATCCTCCAAAAGACACACAGACACATACTGAGGAGTTAGAACAGAGGACAGTTATATATACTGAGGAGTTAGAACAGAGGACAGTTATATATACTGAGGAGTTAGAACAGAGGACAGTTATATATACTGAGGAGTTAGAACAGAGGACAGTTATATATACTGAGGAGTTAGAACAGAGGACAGTTATATATACTGAGGAGTTAGAACAGAGGACAGTTATATATACTGAGGAGTTAGAACAGAGGACAGTTATATATACTGAGGAGTTAGAACAGAGGACAGTTATATATACTGAGGAGTTAGAACAGAGGACAGTTATATATACTGAGGAGTTAGAACAGAGGACAGTTATATATTCTGAGGAGTTAGAACAGAGGACAGTTATATATACTGAGGGGTTAGAACAGAGGACAGTTATATATACCTGAGGGGTTAGAACAGAGGACAGTTATATATACTGAGGGGTTAGAACAGAGGACAGTTATATATACTGAGGGGTTAGAACAGAGGACAGTTATATATACTGAGGAGTTAGAACAGAGGACAGTTATATATACTGAGGAGTTAGAACAGAGGACAGTTATATATACTGAGGAGTTAGAACAGAGGACAGTTATATATACTGAGGAGTTAGAACAGAGGACAGTTATATATACTGAGGAGGTTAGAACAGAGGACAGTTATATATACTGAGGGGTTAGAACAGAGGACAGTTATATATACTGAGGAGTTAGAACAGAGGACAGTTATATATACTGAGGAGTTAGAACAGAGACAGTTATATATACTGAGGAGTTAGAACAGAGGACAGTTATATATACTGAGGAGTTAGAACAGAGGACAGTTATATATACTGAGGAGTTAGAACAGAGGACAGTTATATATACTGAGGAGTTAGAACAGAGGACAGTTATATATACTGAGGAGTTAGAACAGAGGACAGTTATATATTCTGAGGAGTTAGAACAGAGGACAGTTATATATACTGAGGGTTTAGAACAGAGGACAGTTATATATACTGAGGGGTTAGAACAGAGGACAGTTATATATACTGAGGGTTAGAACAGAGGACAGTTTATATATACTGAGGCGTTAGAACAGAGGACAGTTATATATACTGAGGAGTTAGAACAGAGGACAGTTATATATACTGAGGAGTTAGAACAGAGGACAGTTATATATACTGAGGAGTTAGAACAGAGGACAGTTATATATACTGAGGAGTTAGAACAGAGGACAGTTATATATACTGAGGAGTTAGAACAGAGGACAGTTATATATACTGAGGGGTTAGAACAGAGGACAGTTATATATACTGAGGAGTTAGAACAGAGGACAGTTATATATACTGAGGAGTTAGAACAGAGGACAGTTATATATACTGAGGAGTTAGAACAGAGGACAGTTATATATACTGAGGAGTTAGAACAGAGGACAGTTATATATACTGAGGAGTTAGAACAGAGGACAGTTATATATACTGAGGAGTTAGAACAGAGGACAGTTATATATACTGAGGAGTTAGAACAGAGGACAGTTATATATACTGAGGAGTTAGAACAGAGGACAGTTATATATACTGAGGAGTTAGAACAGAGGACAGTTATATATACTGAGGAGTTAGAACAGAGGACAGTTATATATACTGAGGAGTTAGAACAGAGGACAGTTATATATACTGAGGAGTTAGAACAGAGGACAGTTATATATACTGAGGAGTTAGAACAGAGGACAGTTATATATACTGAGGAGTTAGAACAGAGGACAGTTATATATACTGAGGAGTTAGAACAGAGGACAGTTATATATACTGAGGAGTTAGAACAGAGGACAGTTATATATACTGAGGAGTTAGAACAGAGGACAGTTATATATACTGAGGAGTTAGAACAGAGGACAGTTATATATACTGAGGAGTTAGAACAGAGGACAGTTATATATACTGAGGAGTTAGAACAGAGGACAGTTATATATACTGAGGAGTTAGAACAGAGGACAGTCATACTATGGCACCCGTTGAGCAGTTAAGGGGTTAAGTGCCTTGCTCAAAGGCACAATGGCAGGAGATGGCATCTAGGACAATGACGGCATCAACCCTACAGGACACAGACAGACAGACAGTGTAGTGTGTGTATGTGAGACGTACCCTGCAGGTGAGTTTCCTGGCCATGTGGACGATCTCTCCCTGTGTGTCCATCACATCGTAGAAACTGCTCTCACTGGAGTTCTCTGACGAGTCATCTCCCCCTGCCAGCCTCTCCGGCACCGCACCGCTAACACGCATCAGCTCTACATGGAGCCTGCCGGCTACCTGTCACACACCAGGGGGTACAGACACAGCACATCATCAACACACATCAGTACAGGACTAAACAGCTGCTGAGTACAGACAGAGAAGGCAGATTAAACAGGTGCTGAGTACAGACAGAGAAGACAGATTAAACAGCTGCTGAGTACAGACAGAGAAGGCAGATTAAACAGCTGCTGAGTACAGACAGAGAAGACAGATTAAACAGGTGCTGAGTACAGACAGAGAAGACAGATTAAACAGGTGCTGAGTACAGACAGAGAAGACAGATGAAACAGGTGCTGAGTACAGACAGAGAATACAGATTAAACAGCTTCTGAGTACAGACAGAGAAGACAGATTAAACAGCTGCTGAGTACAGACAGAGAAGACAGATTAAACAGCTGCTGAGTACAGACAGAGAAGACAGATTAAACAGGTGCTGAGTACAGACAGAGAAGACAGATTAAACAGGTGCTGAGTACAGACAGAGAATACAGATTAAACAGCTGCTGAGTACAGACAGAGAAGACAGATTAAACAGCTGCTGAGTACAGACAGAGAATACAGATTAAACAGCTGCTGAGTACAGACAGAGAAGACAGATTAAACAGCTGCTGAGTACAGACAGAGAAGACAGATTAAACAGCTGCTGAGTACAGACAGAGAAGACAGATGAAACAGGTGCTGAGTACAGACAGAGAAGACAGATTAAACAGGTGCTGAGTACAGACAGAGAAGACAGATGAAACAGCTGCTGAGTACAGACAGAGAAGACAGATTAAACAGCTGCTGAGTACAGACAGAGAAGACAGATTAAACAGGTGCTGAGTACAGACAGAGAAGACAGATTAAACAGGTGCTGAGTACAGACAGAGAAGACAGATGAAACAGGTGCTGAGTACAGACAGAGAAGACAGATGAAACAGGTGCTGAGTACAGACAGAGAAGACAGATTAAACAGGTGCTGAGTACAGACAGAGAAGACAGATGAAACAGCTGCTGAGTACAGACAGAGAAGACAGATTAAACAGCTGCTGAGTACAGACAGAGAAGACAGATTAAACAGGTGCTGAGTACAGACAGAGAAGACAGATTAAACAGGTGCTGAGTACAGACAGAGAAAACAGATGAAACAGCTGCTGAGTACAGACAGAGAAGACAGATTAAACAGCTGCTGAGTACAGACAGAGAAGACAGATTAAACAGGTGCTGAGTACAGACAGAGAAGACAGATTAAACAGCTGCTGAGTACAGACAGAGAAGACAGATTAAACAGCTGCTGAGTACAGACAGAGAAGACAGATTAAACAGGTGCTGAGTACAGACAGAGAAGACAGATTAAACAGGTGCTGAGTACAGACAGAGAAGACAGATTAACACCAGGTACAAAGAGTTTTCCAGAAGCCATTTGAATCTCCATGGTAGAAACGTGGACAGACACATATTGAGAACAAGCAATTCATTAAAACAATTTTTTTTAGCAGATGCTCTTATCCAGAGTGACTTACAGGAGCAATTAGAGTCAAGTGTCTTGCTCAAGGGCACATTGACAGATTTTTCACCTAGTCAACTCGGGGATTCAAACCAGCGACCTTTTGGTTACTTGTCCAACGCTCTTAACCACTAGGCCAGGGTTTCCTAAACTCAGTCCTGCCACCCCCGCCGGCGCAAATTTAGGGTTTTGCCCTAGCACTACACAGTTTATTCAAATAACCAACTCAACATCTTTGATTATTTTAATCAGCTGTGTAGTGGTAGGACAAAAACCAAAAGGTGCACCCCAGGGGGAGCTCCAGGACCGAGTTTGGGAAACCCTGCTCTAGGCTACCTGCCGCCCCAGCAAGGGACTGAAATACTACCATGAAGTTGATAACAGCACAATCCCTCTGTATCATTACCATCGTTAATCATTACCAAACCTCCTTAAGTGAGATGTGTGTGTATCTATCTGTGTGTGTGTGTGTGTGTGTGTGTGTGTGTGTGTGTGTGTGTGTGTGTGCATGCGTTCCTTTCTGTGTGCGTCACAGGAGGCTGCTGAGGGGAGGACGGCTCATAATAATGGCCGGAACGGTGCAAATAGAATGGCATCAAATACATGGAAACCATGGAAACCGTGTGTTAGATGTATTTGATAACATTCCACCTATTCCGCTTCAGCCATTACCATGAGCCTGTCCTCCCCAATTAAGGTGTCACCAACCTCATGTGGTGTGTGTGTATCTGTGTGTGTATCTGTGTGGGTATCTGTGTGGGTATCTCTGTGTGTGTGTGTGTGTGTGCGCGCTGTTCTCTCACCTCCCCCTGCTGGCTGATGATGGGAACAGCGTACTGTAGTCTGATGTCGTGGAAAAGGCACTCCAGAAAGACGTTGGCCACTCCTATCAGGTTGTGGTTCTCCTGAGCTTCATAGAAGGGCTCACTGTGCTGCTTGTGGTTGTTCAGCTTGGTATACTGATCAGGGAAACATGATACAAACACACCCCTGAAAACTTCACCCCATCATCCAATTATCATCTTGATCACTGAGAAAGACTACTTTATCCCTCCCACAATCACTTCCAGCAGTGTCTCCCATCGGAACATGATTCCTTCGACCCCTCCCCTCTATCCCCCTCCCCTCCCCTCCCCTCCTCTCTCCTCTCCTCTCCTCTCCTCTCCTCTCCTCTCCTCTCCTCTCCTCTCCTCTCCTCTCCTCTCCTCTCCTCTCCTCTATCCCTCCCCTCCTCTCTCCTCTCCCCCCCTCACCATCCCTCTCTCCTCTCCTCTCCCCTCCTCTCACCATCCCTCTCTCCCCTCCCCTCTCCTCCCCTCTATCCCCCTCACCATCCCTCTCTCCCCTCCCCTCACCATCCCTCTCTCCCCTCCCCTCCTCCCCTCTATCCCCCCCTCTCACCATCCCTCTCTCCCCTCCCCTCTATCCCCCCTCACCATCCCTCTCTCCCCTCCCCTCTATCCCCCCTCTCACCATCCCTCTCTCCCCTCCTCTCCCCCCTCCTCCCACCATCCCTCTATCCCCTCCCATCTCCTCCCCTCTATCCCCCCTCACCATCCCTCTCTCCCCTCCCCTCTATCCCC
Organism: Coregonus lavaretus; assembly: GCF_964263955.1. Classification (NCBI taxonomy): domain Eukaryota; kingdom Metazoa; phylum Chordata; class Actinopteri; order Salmoniformes; family Salmonidae; genus Coregonus; species Coregonus lavaretus. Next base: position 2,310,536 of record NC_140000.1, on the reverse strand, counting down.
CCCTCACCATCCCTCTCTCCCCTCCCCTCACCATCCCTCTCTCCCCTCCCCTCCTCTCTCCTCCCCTCTATCCCCCCTCTCACCATTCCTCTCTCTCCTCCCCTCTCCTCCTCTCCTCCTCCTCTCACCATGTCCTCTGCTCCCTCCTTCCAGTCTCTGTAGTGGTCTCTCATGTCCACTAGTTTGTTCTCCAGCTTCTCGATGGTCCACACCTGAGTCCCCTTCCCTTTCCTCCTCACCTGGATGGCTGGTTCACTCACTATGGCTCCACGCTGAACCAAGACACACTGACTCTCAACTTGATATCATGTACTGAACAAAGTTCTACAAATGAAAGCCTGTTTGTGTACAAGTTATCATATTAATAATACAACACAATCAGACCATCTCATTGTACCGTATGTACAGTATATGACAAAACATGATACATCACTGATAACGTGTGTGTGTGTGTGTGTGTGTGTGTGTGTGTGTGTGTGTATGCAGAGGTTGGTCACCTTGCGGTTGGCGCTGAGGTTAGCTGCAGGGATCTGGAGGGTGACCTGGTAGTCAGTCAGTTTGTTCATCTCCTCTGCCAGGAAGTTGGCCTCTCTCACCAGGGCGTTAGCCTTCACAACTTGCTCCCTCAGCCTGGACAGACTCTGACGGAACAGCTCGTCCCTGACAGACACACAGAGGAAATACAAAGACCATTCAGACGTGTGGCTGTGTACCAAACATCTTACAGGTTGTTTAGATTTTCACTGCATCCAAAGCCGTAGCATGTGTGTGTGTTCCCCTCACCTCTCCTCAGTCCAGAGGGGTATCTTGCTGTGATGTGATGGTGTGTGTGTGGGGAAGGTGAGGCGGTCGCTGCTGGATCGCTGGTGCTGATTGGTCCTCTCAGGAGACAGCTGTTGCCGTAGTGACTCCAGCTCTCTCTCGTACATCATCCTCTGTTCCTCCAGCGCCGTGCGTTTCTCCTCCAGGTACTGCTTCTCTAAGACCTGGACCACGTTCTGCATGGGATCTATAGGAGAGATAACATACTGTTAAAACATACTGCTTCTCTAAGACCTGGACCACGTTCTGCATGGGATCTATAGGAGAGATAACATACTGTTAAAACATACTGCTTCTCTAAGACCTGGACCACGTTCTGCATGGGATCTATAGGAGAGATAACATACTGTTAAAACATACTGCTTCTCTAAGACCTGGACCACGTTCTGCATGGGATCTATAGGAGAGATAACATACTGTTAAAACATACTGCTTCTCTAAGACCTGGACCACGTTCTGCATGGGATCTATAGGAGAGATAACATACTGTTAAAACATCCTGCTTCTCTAAGACCTGGACCACGTTCTGCATGGGATCTATAGGAGAGATAACATACTGTTAAAACATACTGCTTCTCTAAGACCTGGACCACGTTCTGCATGGGATCTATAGGAGAGATAACATACTGTTAAAACATACTGCTTCTCTAAGACCTGGACCACGTTCTGCATGGGATCTATAGGAGAGATAACATACTGTTAAAACATACTGCTTCTCTAAGACCTGGACCACGTTCTGCATGGGATCTATAGGAGAGATAACATACTGTTAAAACATACTGCTTCTCTAAGACCTGGACCACGTTCTGCATGGGATCTATAGGAGAGATAACATACTGTTAAAACATACTGCTTCTCTAAGACCTGGACCACGTTCTGCATGGGATCTATAGGAGAGATAACATACTGTTAAAACATACTGCTTCTCTAAGACCTGGACCACGTTCTGCATGGGATCTATAGGAGAGATAACATACTGTTAAAACATACTGCTTCTCTAAGACCTGGACCACGTTCTGCATGGGATCTATAGGAGAGATAACATACTGTTAAAACATACTGCTTCTCTAAGACCTGGACCACGTTCTGCATGGGATCTATAGGAGAGATAACATACTGTTAAAACATACTGCTTCTCTAAGACCTGGACCACGTTCTGCATGGGATCTATAGGAGAGATAACATACTGTTAAAACATACTGCTTCTCTAAGACCTGGACCACGTTCTGCATGGGATCTATAGGAGAGATAACATACTGTTAAAACATACTGCTTCTCTAAGACCTGGACCACGTTCTGCATGGGATCTATAGGAGAGATAACATACTGTTAAAACATCCTGCTTCTCTAAGACCTGGACCACGTTCTGCATGGGATCTATAGGAGAGATAACATACTGTTAAAACATACTGCTTCTCTAAGACCTGGACCACGTTCTGCATGGGATCTATAGGAGAGATAACATACTGTTAAAACATACTGCTTCTCTAAGACCTGGACCACGTTCTGCATGGGATCTATAGGAGAGATAACATACTGTTAAAACATACTGCTTCTCTAAGACCTGGACCACGTTCTGCATGGGATCTATAGGAGAGATAACATACTGTTAAAACATACTGCTTCTCTAAGACCTGGACCACGTTCTGCATGGGATCTATAGGAGAGATAACATACTGTTAAAACATCCTGCTTCTCTAAGACCTGGACCACGTTCTGCATGGGATCTATAGGAGAGATAACATACTGTTAAAACATACTGCTTCTCTAAGACCTGGACCACGTTCTGCATGGGATCTATAGGAGAGATAACATACTGTTAAAACATACTGCTTCTCTAAGACCTGGACCACGTTCTGCATGGGATCTATAGGAGAGATAACATACTGTTAAAACATACTGCTTCTCTAAGACCTGGACCACGTTCTGCATGGGATCTATAGGAGAGATAACATACTGTTAAAACATCCTGCTTCTCTAAGACCTGGACCACGTTCTGCATGGGATCTATAGGAGAGATAACATACTGTTAAAACATACTGCTTCTCTAAGACCTGGACCACGTTCTGCATGGGATCTATAGGAGAGATAACATACTGTTAAAACATCCTGCTTCTCTAAGACCTGGACCACGTTCTGCATGGGATCTATAGGAGAGATAACATACTGTTAAAACATACTGCTTCTCTAAGACCTGGACCACGTTCTGCATGGGATCTATAGGAGAGATAACATACTGTTAAAACATACTGCTTCTCTAAGACCTGGACCACGTTCTGCATGGGATCTATAGGAGAGATAACATACTGTTAAAACATACTGCTTCTCTAAGACCTGGACCACGTTCTGCATGGGATCTATAGGAGAGATAACATACTGTTAAAACATACTGCTTCTCTAAGAGGTGTAGTGGTGTGTGTAGTGGTGTGTGTAGTGGTGTGTGTAGTGTAGTGGTGTGTGTGTGTGTGTAGTGGTGTGTGTGTGTGTAGTGGTGTGTGTAGTGGTGTGTGTAGTGTAGTGGTGTGTGTAGTGTAGTGGTGTGTGTGTGTGTATTGTAGTGGTCTGTGTGTGTAGTGGTGTGTGTAGTGGTGTGTGTGTGTGTGTGTAGTGGTGTGTGTGTGTAGTGGTGTGTGTAGTGTAGTGGTGTGTGTAGTGTAGTGGTGTGTGTAGTGGTGTGTGTAGTGTAGTGGTGTGTGTGTGTATTGTAGTGGTGTGTGTGTGTAGTGGTGTGTGTGTGTAGTGGTGTGTGTGTGTAGTGGTGTGTGTAGTGTAGTGGTGTGTGTGTGTGTGTAGTGGTGTGTGTGTGTAGTGGTGTGTGTAGTGTAGTGGTGTGTGTAGTGTAGTGGTGTGTGTGTGTATTGTAGTGGTGTGTGTAGTGTAGTGGTGTGTGTGTAGTGGTGTGTGTAGTGTAGTGGTGTGTGTGTGTATTGTAGTGGTGTGTGTGTGTAGTGGTGTGTGTGTGTGTATTGTAGTGGTGTGTGTAGTGGTGTGTGTGTGTAGTGGTGTGTGTGTGTGTAGTGTAGTGGTGTGTGTGTGTAGTGGTGTGTGTGTGTAGTGGTGTGTGTGTGTAGTGTAGTGGTGTGTGTGTGTAGTGGTGTGTGTGTGTAGTGGTGTGTGTGTGTAGTGTAGTGGTGTGTGTGTGTAGTGGTGTGTGTGTGTAGTGGTGTGTGTGTGTAGTAGTGGGATAGCAGCCTCTCCCACAGAGCAGGTGCAAGGCTGCAGGTCATCCCACCTAATGTGAACAGAACAGGGGCATGACAAATACACACACACACACGAGACAGCTTGTGTAACATAACGGCTGCATCACAGGGAAAGAGAGGAGAGAGAGGAGAGGCCAGCTGTGTCCCACAGCTACCCTAGAGGGAGACTAGTGTCCCATGGCTACCCTAGAGGGAGACTAGTGTCCCACGGCTACCCTAGAGGGAGACTAGTGTCCCACAGCTACCCTAGAGGGAGACTAGTGTCCCACAGCTACCCTAGAGGGAGACTAGTGTCCCACAGCTACCCTAGAGGGAGACTAGTGTCCCACAGCTACCCTAGAGGGAGACTAGTGTCCCACAGCTACCCTAGAGGGAGACTAGTGTCCCACAGCTACCCTAGAGGGAGACTAGTGTCCCACGGCTACCCTAGAGGGAGACTAGTGTCCCACAGCTACCCTAGAGGGAGACTAGTGTCCCACAGCTACCCTAGAGGGAGACTAGTGTCCCACGGCTACCCTAGAGGGAGACTAGTGTCCCACAGCTACCCTAGAGGGAGACTAGTGTCCCACGGCTACCCTAGAGGGAGACTAGTGTCCCACAGCTACCGTAGAGGGAGACTAGTGTCCCACGGCTACCCTAGAGGGAGACTAGTGTCCCACAGCTACCCTAGAGGGAGACTAGTGTCCCACAGCTACCCTAGAGGGAGACTAGTGTCCCACAGCTACCCTAGAGGGAGACTAGTGTCCCACAGCTACCCTAGAGGGAGACTAGTGTCCCACAGCTACCCTAGAGGGAGACTAGTGTCCCACAGCTACCCTAGAGGGAGACTAGTGTCCCACAGCTACCCTAGAGGGAGACTAGTGTCCCACAGCTACCCTAGAGGGAGACTAGTGTCCCACGGCTACCCTAGAGGGAGACTAGTGTCCCACAGCTACCCTAGAGGGAGACTAGTGTCCCACGGCTACCCTAGAGGGAGACTAGTGTCCCACAGCTACCCTAGAGGGAGACTAGTGTCCCACGGCTACCCTAGAGGGAGACTAGTGTCCCACAGCTACCCTAGAGGGAGACTAGTGTCCCACAGCTACCCTAGAGGGAGACTAGTGTCCCACGGCTACCCTAGAGGGAGACTAGTGTCCCACAGCTACCCTAGAGGGAGACTAGTGTCCCACGGCTACCCTAGAGGGAGACTAGTGTCCCACAGCTACCCTAGAGGGAGACTAGTGTCCCACAGCTACCCTAGAGGGAGACTAGTGTCCCACAGCTACCCTAGAGGGAGACTAGTGTCCCACGGCTACCCTAGAGGGAGACTAGTGTCCCACAGCTACCCTAGAGGGAGACTAGTGTCCCACAGCTACCCTAGAGGGAGACTAGTGTCCCACAGCTACCCTAGAGGGAGACTAGTGTCCCACGGCTACCCTAGAGGGAGACTAGTGTCCCACAGCTACCCTAGAGGGAGACTAGTGTCCCACAGCTACCCTAGAGGGAGACTAGTGTCCCACAGCTACCCTAGAGGGAGACTAGTGTCCCACAGCTACCCTAGAGGGAGACTAGTGTCCCACGGCTACCCTAGAGGGAGAATAGTGTCCCACAGCTACCCTAGAGGGAGACTAGTGTCCCACGGCTACCCTAGAGGGAGACTAGTGTCCTCCAGCGCAAGTCAAGTGGCTCTAAAATAAACTTCTGGTGTCGGGGTTGAAGAGGAGAGGCCATGGAGCTCTTTCCGGGAATCATCCAGTTCATACCTGCAGTGCTAACGCAACACTGTGTATATCGTTGAATATAGTGTTGCAAAATTCCAGTAATTTTCCCAAAACTCCCACATTTTCTAGAAATCCCGGTTGGAAGATTACCGGAATCTAGAGGGAATAAACTGAAAATCCGGGAATCTTTCAAATGGGATTTCAATAAAACCTAGTTCGGCGTTACAGAAGTTATCATACATACCGTTGTTTCCCAGGGTCTTCATCATGACCTCCATCTGGGCGAACTCATAGCTGTAGTCCTGTTCAGAGGAGGCCTCGCTGGCTGTCTCTACGTCCACCTCTACAAAGCTCTCCCTGGGGGACGCACGCTCCCTCTCCAGCTCCTTCAGACGCTCACGCCTCTTACGCCCAGGCAGGTTTATCCTACAACACACAGGATTTACACTCACTTCCTGCTTCTACTGCATATGTGGCAGCTAAAGGGTGTCACAATTCCAGTAACTTTCCCTAAATTCTCAGGTTTTCCAGAAATCCTGGTTGGAGGATTCCGGATATCCTGCTGATTTTGGAAATCTTACAACCAGGATTTCTGGAAAACCTGGAAATATTGGGAAAGTTACCCGGCGGCTGGTTAATAACTTAGATCATGGTTCTAAGACTCCGGTCCTGGAGAGATACTGGCTGTGCTGGCTTTTGTTCCAGACCATCACTAACATACCTTATTCAAGTACTGTACTGTACACAGGGGAGTTGAACTCTCAGTTCACATTAGTGCAGGCTGCAGCTAGCTAAACATTTTGTTAGTCTCTGGTTAACTTTGTCCATTATGTGTTCATATGTTCTGAAGAGAAACTCCTCACCTGAAGAAGTGGTTGTTGCCCCATAATATACGGTCTCCATGCCACAGGTGGACCAAGGACTCAGTCATGGTTCCATTCACACAGGTTCTGTTGGAGCAGAACAATACAGTCTGATGATGTCATATTGAGGTGAGTTGTGGGAGTAGACATCCCATCCTACTGTACCTCCTCTTCCACACAGTAAACAATACAGCACATCAAATATCCTCCTATCACCACCAACAGTAAAGACTATCTATGAGATATCCTCCTATCACCACCAACAGTAAAAACTATCTATGAGATATCCTCCTATCACCACCAACAGTAAAGACTATCTATGAGATATCCTCCTATCACCACCAACAGTAAAGACTATCTATGAGATATCCTCCTATCACCACCAACAGTAAAGACTATCTATGAGATATCCTCCTATCACCACCAACAGTAAAGACTATCTATGAGATATCCTCCTATCACCACCAACAGTAAAGACTATCTATGAGATATCCTCCTATCACCACCAACAGTAAAGACTATCTATGAGATATCCTCCTATCACCACCAACAGTAAAGACTATCTATGAGATATCCTCCTATCACCACCAACAGTAAAGACTATCTATGAGATATCCTCCTATCACCACCAACAGTAAAGACTATCTATGAGATATCCTCCTATCACCACCAACAGTAAAGACTATCTATGAGATATCCTCCTATCACCACCAACAGTAAAGACTATCTATGAGATATCCTCCTATCACCACCAACAGTAAAGACTATCTATGAGATATCCTCCTATCACCACCAACAGTAAAGACTATCTATGAGATATCCTCCTATCACCACCAACAGTAAAGACTACCTATGAGATATCCTCCTATCACCACCAACAGTAAAGACTATCTATGAGATATCCTCCTATCACCACCAACAGTAAAGACTATCTATGAGATATCCTCATATCACCACCAACAGTAAAGACTACCTATGAGATATCCTCCTATCACCACCAACAGTAAAGACTATCTATGAGATATCCTCCTATCACCACCAACAGTAAAGACTATCTATGAGATATCCTCCTATCACCACCAACAGTAAAGACTATCTATGAGATATCCTCCTATCACCACCAACAGTAAAGACTATCTATGAGATATCCTCCTATCACCACCAACAGTAAAGACTATCTATGAGATATCCTCCTATCACCACCAACAGTAAAGACTATCTATGAGATATCCTCCTATCACCACCAACAGTAAAGACTACCTATGAGATATCCTCATATCACCACCAACAGTAAAGACTATCTATGAGATATCCTCCTATCACCACCAACAGTAAAGACTATCTATGAGATATCCTCCTATCACCACCAACAGTAAAAATACTATCTATGAGATATCCTCCTATCACCCACCAACAGTAAAGACTTTCTATGATATATCCTCATATCACCACCAACAGTAAAGACTATCTATGAGATATCCTCATATCACCACCAACAGTAAATACTATCTATGAGATATCCTCCTATCACCCACCAACAGTAAAGACTATCTATGAGATATCCTCCTATCACCACCAACAGTAAATACTATCTATGAGATATCCTCCTATCACCACCAATAGTAAAGACTACCTATGAGATATCCTCATATCACCACCAACAGTAAAGACTATCTATGAGATATCCTCCTATCACCACCAACAGTAAAGAGTATCTATGAGATATCCTCCTATCACCACCAACAGTAAAGAGTATCTATGAGATATCCTCCTATCACCACCAACAGTAAAGAGTATCTATGAGATATCCTCCTATCACCACCAACAGTAAAGACTATCTATGAGATATCCTCCTATCACCACCAACAGTAAAGAGTATCTATGAGATATCCTCCTATCACCACCAACAGTAAAGACTATCTATGAGATATCCTCCTATCACCACCAACAGTAAAGAGTATCTATGAGATATCCTCATATCACCACCACCAACAGTAAAGACTATCTATGAGATATCCTCCTATCACCACCAACAGTAAAGACTATATAACAGTCTTGGCTTCGCCCCCAAAGCACTACATAGGGAATAGTGTGCCATTTGGGACACACCTTGTGTATGCTGTTATGGGGGAGGGAGGGAGGGAGGCAGGGAGGGGGTATGTTTGATATTGAAGCAGGAGGCTGACATCAGAAATACCTCAGCTATGAGGTCATGAGAAACTCCAGTCAGGTCCAGTTCACTCATCCATGAGGAGTAGCAGGGTGTGCGTGTGTGTGAGCATACTGTGTGTGTGCCTGTGTGTATGTGTGTCTGTGTGTGTGTGTGTGTGTGTGTGTGTGTGTGTGTGTGTGTGTGTGTCTGTGTGCGTTAGCTCACCTGGCATTCTCAATGGGTGTGAGGGTAACCTCCCCCCCGTCTGGGCTGATCTCCAACACACAGTGCTCTGCCTGGATACCGATCCCAAAGAGCTGGATGTCCTGAGATGTGTCTGCACCCACACACGTGTGTTCCTACACACACACACACACACACACACACACACACACACACACACACACACACACACACACACACACGCACACGCACGCACGCACATGCACACACACGCACACGCACACACACACACACAAAGAGAGATGATGAGGAGATGATGAAGATTTCATATGATTCATGTGGGCCAGGCCCTACTTTCATCCAATGGTAGGTTAACATCTGATCTGATGAAACAGACTGCAATCCACTTTCCCCCACAGGCACACAGACACTAGAATATTTCACCACTTATGTTGATATTATGGCATTACTTCCCCACTGATATCATGAGGCCATTTCAAGCTGCTACAATACCTTTCTCCTTTCATCAACGGGGAACAAGATACTAAACAAGAGCTAAGTTAGTGAATCACTTAGTAAGGTCAGTGAAAAAGCTGATTGCTGTCCACTCCAACTCTCCCTCTCCCCTTCTCTCTCTCTCTCCCATTCTCTTCCCCTCTCTCATCACAGAGTGGGCGTAGTTAAACAAACATCCCACTTCCAGAGGATGTCCGACACTCCTTCACTCCTGCAGCTGCATCAGCTCCTTAACATAACCCAAGTAAGTCAGTCTCTTGTTCATTCCATTATATGTGTGTGTGTGTGTGTGTGTGTGGGTGTCATTCCACACTGGTATGCAAGGCAGGCTAGCCGTCCCGGCCGGGGCCCAGACACAGACCTGTTGTTCTGGAGGTCTGGAGGAGGCTTGGCTGCTGTCTCACATGCCTCACCCTGCCCCTCCGCTCTCTGTCTCCCTACCTGCCCCTCCGCTCTCTGTCTCTCACCCTGCCCCTCTGTCTCTCTCTCTCTCCCTGCCCCTCCGCTCTCTGTCTATCTCTCCCTGCCCCTGCCCCTCTCTCTCTCTCACTCTCTCTCTCACCCTGCCCCTCCGCTCTCTGTCTCTCTCTCTCTCCCTGGCCCTCCGCTCTCTGTCTCTCTCTCTCTCCCTGGCCCTCCGCTCTCTCTCTCTCTCTCTCCCCCTGCCCCTCTGTCTCTCAATTCAATTTTCAATTTCAATTTAAGGGCTTTATTGGCATGGGAAACGTGTGTTAACATTGCCAAAGCAAGTGAAGTAGATAGTAAACAAAAGTGAAATAAACAATAAATATTAACAGTAAACATTACACTCAGAAGTTTCCCACTCTCTCTCTCTCTCCCTGCCCCTCTGCTCTCTGTCTCTGTCTCTCTCCCTGCCCCTCTGCTCTCTCTCTCTCCCTGCCCCTCTGCTCTCTCTCCCCCCCTGCCCCTCTGCTCTCTCTCTCTCTCTCCCTGCCCCTCTGCTCTCTCTCTCTCCCTGCCCCTCTGCTCTCTCTCTCTCCCTGCCCCTCTGCTCTCTCTCTCTCCCTGCCCCTCTGCTCTCTCTCTCTCCCTGCCCCTCTGCTCTCGCTCTCTCTCTCTCTCTCCCTGCCCCTCTGCTCTCTCTCTCTCCCTGCCCCTCTGCTCTCTCTCTCTCCCTGCCCCTCTGCTCTCGCTCTCTCTCTCTCTCTCCCTGCCCCTTTGCTCTCTCTCTCTCTCTCTCTCTCCCTGCCCCTCTGCTCTCTCTCTCTCTCCCTGCCCCTCTGCTCTCTCTCTCTCTCCCTGCCCCCCCCCTCTCACTCTCTCTCTCTCTCTCCCTGCCCCTTTGCTCTCTCTCTCTCTCTCTCTCTCTCCCTGGCCCACTGCTCTCTCTCTCTCTCTCGCTCTCTCCCTGCCCCTCTGCTCTCTCTCTCTCTCTGCCCCTCTGCTCTCTCTCTCTCTCTCTGCCCCTCTGCTCTCTCTCTCCCTGCCCCTCTGCTCTCTCTCTCTCTCTCCCTGCCCCTCTGCTCTCTCTCTCTCTCTCTGCCCCTCTGCTCTCTCTCTCTCTCTCTGCCCCTCTGCTCTCTCTCTCTCTCTCTCCCTGCCCGTCTGCTCTCTCTCTCTCTCTCTGCCCCTCTGCTCTCTCTCTCTCTCTCCCTGCCCCTCTGCTCTCTCTCTCTCGCTCTCTCTCTCTCTCCCTGCCCGTCTGCTCTCTCTCGCTCTCCCTGCCCCTCTGCTCTCTCTCTCTCTCTCTCTCTCTCCCTGCCCCTCTGCTCTCTCTCTCTCTCTCTCTCTCTCTCTCTCTCTCTCTCCCTGCCCCTCTGCTCTCTCTCTCTCTCTCTCTCTCCCTGCCCCTCTGCTCTCTCTCTCTCTCTCTCTCTCTCCCTGCCCCTCTGCTCTCTCTCTCTCTCTCTCTCTCTCTCTCTCTCTCTCTCTCTCTCCCTGCCCCTCTGCTCTCTCTCTCTCTCTCCCTGCCCCTCTGCTCTCTCTCTCCCTGCCCCTCTGCTCTCTCTCTCTCTCTCTCTCCCTGCCCATCTGCTCTCTCTCGCTCTCCCTATACAGTATAGGGAATAGGGTGCCGTTTGGGACGCAGCCTCAGTCTCTCTCTCTCTGTTCCTCTCAGCCACTGAGCCAGTTGTCTGTCAGCGCTGTGACTCCATGTGCCCACTCCCTTTCCTTTCCTCTGTTCTCATAGCGTCATCCTATTGTAGTGTACACCAGAGCCCTGTACTTAGAGAGCTGGGCCAATGCAATTCCTGCATTATGATGCATTTACATGACACTTCAACATTCTATGGCATGTTAGCTCAATAAAAAGCATGAGCTGGCGCACACTCAGAGAAATGATTTAGTGTAGAAGTGCAAACTAACGGGGAATAAACTGGAAGCTATAAAAATACATAAAGAGAGTCCACACTCTATATATACACTCCCAGTCATTTATAGGGTAAAACAGCAACGTTTCGGTATCACTGTGCCTTCTTCAGGGTGTCTGAGAGGGTGCCTTCTTCAGGCTAGCATCATCCTACTGTACTGTCAACTACAGACTAGAGGCTAGCATCATCCTACTGTACTGTCCACTACACAGACTAGAGGCTAGCATCATCCTACGGTACTGTCCACTACATAGACTAGAGGCTAGCATCATCCTACTGTACTGTCCACTACACAGACTAGAGGCTAGCATTTTCCTACTGTACTGTCCACTACACAGACTAGAGGCTAGCATCATCCTACTGTACTGTCAACTACACAGACTAGAGGCTAGCATCATCCTACTGTACTGTCCACTACACAGACTAGAGGCTAGCATCATCCTACTGTACTGTCCACTACACAGACTAGAGGCTAGCATCATCCTACTGTACTGTCCACTACACAGACTAGAGGCTAGCATCATCCTACTGTACTGTCCACTACAAACTACAGGCTAGCATCATCCTACTGTACTGTCAACTAAAGACTACAGGCTAGCATCATCCTACTGTACTGTCCACTACACAGACTAGAGGCTAGCATCATCCTACTATACTGTCCACTACATAGACTAGAGGCTAGCATCATCCTACTATACTGTCCACTACACAGACTAGAGGCTAGCATCATCCTACTGTACTGTCAACTAAAGACTACAGGCTAGCATCATCCTACTGTACTGTCCACTACACAGACTAGAGGCTAGCATCATCCTACTGTACTGTCCACTACATAGACTAGAGGCTAGCATCATCCTACTGTACTGTCCACTACACAGACTAGAGGCTAGCATCATCCTACTGTACTGTCCACTACACAGACTAGAGGCTAGCATCATCCTACTGTACTGTCAACTACACAGACTAGAGGCTAGCATCATCCTACTGTACTGTCCACTACACAGACTAGAGGCTAGCATCATCCTACTATACTGTCCACTACATAGACTAGAGGCTAGCATCATCCTACTGTCCTGTCCACTACACAGACTAGAGGCTAGCATCATCCTACGGTACTGTCAACTACACAGACTAGAGGCTAGCATCATCCTACTGTCCTGTCCACTACAAACTACAGGCTAGCATCATCCTACTATACTGTCCACTACATAGACTAGAGGCTAGCATCACCCTACTATACTGTCCACTACACAGACTAGAGGCTAGCATCATCCTACTGTACTGTCAACTACACAGACTAGAGGCTAGCATCATCCTACTGTACTGTCAACTACACAGACTAGAGGCTAGCATCATCCTACTGTACTGTCCACTACACAGACTAGAGGCTAGCATCATCCTACTGTACTGTCCACTACATAGACTAGAGGCTAGCATCATCCTACTGTACTGTCCACTACACAGACTAGAGGCTAGCATCATCCTACTGTACTGTCCACTACACAGACTAGAGGCTAGCATCATCCTACTATACTGTCCACTACATAGACTAGAGGCTAGCATCATCCTACTGTCCTGTCCACTAAAAAAGACTAGAGGCTAGCATCATCCTACTGTACTGTCCACTACACAGACTAGAGGCTTGCATCATCCTACTGTCCTGTCCACTACACAGACTAGAGGCTAGCATCATCCTACTGTACTGTCAACTACATAGACTAGAGGCTAGCATCATCCTACTGTACTGTCCACTAATGACTAGAGGCTAGCATCATCCTACTGTACTGTCCACTACACAGACTAGAGGCTAGCATCATCCTACTGTACTGTCAACTACACAGACTAGAGGCTAGCATCACCCTACTGTACTGTCCACTACACAGACTAGAGGCTAGCATCATCCTACTGTACTGTCAACTACATAGACTAGAGGCTAGCATCATCCTACTGTACTGTCCACTACACAGACTAGAGGCTAGCATCATCCTACTGTACTGTCAACTACACAGACTAGAGGCTAGCATCATCCTACTATACTGTCCACTACATAGACTAGAGGCTAGCATCACCCTACTGTACTGTCCACTACACAGACTAGAGGCTAGCATCATCCTACTGTACTGTCAACTACACAGACTAGAGGCTAGCATCATCCTACTGTACTGTCCACTACATAGACTAGAGGCTAGCATCATCCTACTATACTGTCCACTACATAGACTAGAGGCTAGCATCATCCTACTGTACTGTCAACTACAGACTAGAGGCTAGCATCATCCTACTGTACTGTCAACTACAGACTAGAGGCTAGCATCATCCTACTGTACTGTCCACTACACAGACTAGAGGCTAGCATCATCCTACTGTACTGTCCACTACACAGACTAGAGGCTAGCATCATCCTACTGTACTGTCCACTACACAGACTAGAGGCTAGCATCATCCTACTGTACTGTCCACTACACAGACTACAGGCTAGCATCATCCTACTGTACTGTCCACTACACAGACTAGAGGCTAGCATCATCCTACTGTACTGTCCACTACACAGACTACAGGCTAGCATCATCCTACTGTACTGTCCACTACACAGACTAGAGGCTAGCATCATCCTACTGTACTGTCCACTACACAGACTACAGAATAGCATCATCCTACTGTACTGTCAACTACACAGACTAGAGGCTAGCATCATCCTACTGTACTGTCCACTACACAGACTAGAGGCTAGCATCATCCTACTGTACTGTCCACTACACAGACTAGAGGCTAGCATCATCCTACTGTACTGTCAACTACAGACTAGAGGCTAGCATCATCCTACTGTACTGTCAACTACAGACTAGAGGCTAGCATCATCCTACTGTACTGTCCACTACACAGACTAGAGGCTAGCATCATCCTACTATACTGTCCACTACACAGACTAGAGGCTAGCATCATCCTACTATACTGTCCACTACACAGACTACAGGCTAGCATCATCCTACTGTACTGTCCACTACACAGACTAGAGGCTAGCATCATCCTACTGTACTGTCCACTACACAGACTACAGGCTAGCATCATCCTACTGTACTGTCCACTACACAGACTAGAGGCTAGCATCATCCTACTGTACTGTCCACTACACAGACTACAGAATAGCATCATCCTACTGTACTGTCAACTACACAGACTAGAGGCTAGCATCATCCTACTGTACTGTCCACTACACAGACTAGAGGCTAGCATCATCCTACTGTACTGTCCACTACACAGACTAGAGACTAGCATCATCCTACTGCACTGTCCACTACACAGACTACAGGCTAGCATCATCCTACTGTACTGTCAACTACACAGACTAGAGGCTAGCATCATCCTACTGTACTGTCTACTACACAGACTAGAGGCTAGCATCATCCTACTGTACTGTCCACTACACAGACTAGAGGCTAGCATCATCCTACTGTACTGTCAACTACAGACTAGAGGCTAGCATCATCCTACTGTACTGTCAACTACACAGACTAGAGGCTAGCATCATCCTACTGTACTGTCAACTACACAGACTAGAGGCTAGCATCATCCTACTGTACTGTCCACTACACAGACTAGAGGCTAGCATCATCCTACTGTACTGTCCACTACATAGACTAGAGGCTAGCATCATCCTACTGTACTGTCCACTACACAGACTAGAGGCTAGCATCATCCTACTGTACTGTCCACTACACAGACTAGAGGCTAGCATCATCCTACTATACTGTCCACTACATAGACTAGAGGCTAGCATCATCCTACTGTCCTGTCCACTACACAGACTAGAGGCTAGCATCATCCTACTGTACTGTCCACTACACAGACTAGAGGCTTGCATCATCCTACTGTCCTGTCCACTACACAGACTAGAGGCTAGCATCATCCTACTGTACTGTCAACTACATAGACTAGAGGCTAGCATCATCCTACTGTACTGTCCACTAATGACTAGAGGCTAGCATCATCCTACTGTACTGTCCACTACACAGACTAGAGGCTAGCATCATCCTACTGTACTGTCAACTACACAGACTAGAGGCTAGCATCACCCTACTGTACTGTCCACTACACAGACTAGAGGCTAGCATCATCCTACTGTACTGTCAACTACATAGACTAGAGGCTAGCATCATCCTACTGTACTGTCCACTACACAGACTAGAGGCTAGCATCATCCTACTGTACTGTCAACTACACAGACTAGAGGCTAGCATCATCCTACTATACTGTCCACTACATAGACTAGAGGCTAGCATCACCCTACTGTACTGTCCACTACACAGACTAGAGGCTAGCATCATCCTACTGTACTGTCAACTACACAGACTAGAGGCTAGCATCATCCTACTGTACTGTCCACTACATAGACTAGAGGCTAGCATCATCCTACTATACTGTCCACTACATAGACTAGAGGCTAGCATCATCCTACTGTACTGTCAACTACAGACTAGAGGCTAGCATCATCCTACTGTACTGTCAACTACAGACTAGAGGCTAGCATCATCCTACTGTACTGTCCACTACACAGACTAGAGGCTAGCATCATCCTACTGTACTGTCCACTACACAGACTAGAGGCTAGCATCATCCTACTGTACTGTCCACTACACAGACTAGAGGCTAGCATCATCCTACTGTACTGTCCACTACACAGACTACAGGCTAGCATCATCCTACTGTACTGTCCACTACACAGACTAGAGGCTAGCATCATCCTACTGTACTGTCCACTACACAGACTACAGGCTAGCATCATCCTACTGTACTGTCCACTACACAGACTAGAGGCTAGCATCATCCTACTGTACTGTCCACTACACAGACTACAGAATAGCATCATCCTACTGTACTGTCAACTACACAGACTAGAGGCTAGCATCATCCTACTGTACTGTCCACTACACAGACTAGAGGCTAGCATCATCCTACTGTACTGTCCACTACACAGACTAGAGGCTAGCATCATCCTACTGTACTGTCAACTACAGACTAGAGGCTAGCATCATCCTACTGTACTGTCAACTACAGACTAGAGGCTAGCATCATCCTACTGTACTGTCCACTACACAGACTAGAGGCTAGCATCATCCTACTATACTGTCCACTACACAGACTAGAGGCTAGCATCATCCTACTATACTGTCCACTACACAGACTACAGGCTAGCATCATCCTACTGTACTGTCCACTACACAGACTAGAGGCTAGCATCATCCTACTGTACTGTCCACTACACAGACTACAGGCTAGCATCATCCTACTGTACTGTCCACTACACAGACTAGAGGCTAGCATCATCCTACTGTACTGTCCACTACACAGACTACAGAATAGCATCATCCTACTGTACTGTCAACTACACAGACTAGAGGCTAGCATCATCCTACTGTACTGTCCACTACACAGACTAGAGGCTAGCATCATCCTACTGTACTGTCCACTACACAGACTAGAGGCTAGCATCATCCTACTGCACTGTCCACTACACAGACTACAGGCTAGCATCATCCTACTGTACTGTCAACTACACAGACTAGAGGCTAGCATCATCCTACTGTACTGTCTACTACACAGACTAGAGGCTAGCATCATCCTACTGTACTGTCCACTACACAGACTAGAGGCTAGCATCATCCTACTGTACTGTCAACTACAGACTAGAGGCTAGCATCATCCTACTGTACTGTCTACTACACAGACTAGAGGCTAGCATCATCCTACTGTACTGTCCACTACACAGACTAGAGGCTAGCATCATCCTACTGTACTGTCCACTACACAGACTAGAGGCTAGCATCATCCTACTGTACTGTCCACTACACAGACTAGAGGCTAGCATCATCCTACTGTACTGTCCACTACACAGACTACAGGCTAGCATCATCCTACTGTACTGTCAACTACACAGACTAGAGGCTAGCATCATCCTACTGTACTGTCCACTACACAGACTAGAGGCTAGCATCATCCTACTGTACTGTCCACTACACAGACTAGAGGCTAGCATCATCCTACTGTACTGTCCACTACACAGACTAGAGGCTAGCATCATCCTACTGTACTGTCCACTACAAACTACAGGCTAGCATCATCCTACTGTACTGTCAACTAAAGACTACAGGCTAGCATCATCCTACTGTACTGTCCACTACACAGACTAGAGGCTAGCATCATCCTACTATACTGTCCACTACATAGACTAGAGGCTAGCATCATCCTACTATACTGTCCACTACACAGACTAGAGGCTAGCATCATCCTACTGTACTGTCAACTAAAGACTACAGGCTAGCATCATCCTACTGTACTGTCCACTACACAGACTAGAGGCTAGCATCATCCTACTGTACTGTCCACTACATAGACTAGAGGCTAGCATCATCCTACTGTACTGTCCACTACACAGACTAGAGGCTAGCATCATCCTACTGTACTGTCCACTACACAGACTAGAGGCTAGCATCATCCTACTGTACTGTCAACTACACAGACTAGAGGCTAGCATCATCCTACTGTACTGTCCACTACACAGACTAGAGGCTAGCATCATCCTACTATACTGTCCACTACATAGACTAGAGGCTAGCATCATCCTACTGTCCTGTCCACTACACAGACTAGAGGCTAGCATCATCCTACGGTACTGTCAACTACACAGACTAGAGGCTAGCATCATCCTACTGTCCTGTCCACTACAAACTACAGGCTAGCATCATCCTACTATACTGTCCACTACATAGACTAGAGGCTAGCATCACCCTACTATACTGTCCACTACACAGACTAGAGGCTAGCATCATCCTACTGTACTGTCAACTACACAGACTAGAGGCTAGCATCATCCTACTGTACTGTCAACTACACAGACTAGAGGCTAGCATCATCCTACTATACTGTCCACTACATAGACTAGAGGCTAGCATCACCCTACTATACTGTCCACTACACAGACTAGAGGCTAGCATCATCCTACTGTACTGTCAACTACACAGACTAGAGGCTAGCATCATCCTACTGTACTGTCAACTACACAGACTAGAGGCTAGCATCATCCTACTGTACTGTCCACTACACAGACTAGAGGCTAGCATCATCCTACTGTACTGTCCACTACATAGACTAGAGGCTAGCATCATCCTACTGTACTGTCCACTACACAGACTAGAGGCTAGCATCATCCTACTGTACTGTCCACTACACAGACTAGAGGCTAGCATCATCCTACTATACTGTCCACTACATAGACTAGATGCTAGCATCATCCTACTGTCCTGTCCACTACACAGACTAGAGGCTAGCATCATCCTACTGTACTGTCCACTACACAGACTAGAGGCTTGCATCATCCTACTGTCCTGTCCACTACACAGACTAGAGGCTAGCATCATCCTACTGTACTGTCAACTACATAGACTAGAGGCTAGCATCATCCTACTGTACTGTCCACTAATGACTAGAGGCTAGCATCATCCTACTGTACTGTCCACTACACA
Organism: Coregonus lavaretus; assembly: GCF_964263955.1. NCBI lineage: Eukaryota > Metazoa > Chordata > Actinopteri > Salmoniformes > Salmonidae > Coregonus > Coregonus lavaretus. The sequence continues at coordinate 2,291,244 of NC_140000.1, read as the reverse complement.
GACTAGAGGCTAGCATCATCCTACTGTACTGTCAACTACACAGACTAGAGGCTAGCATCACCCTACTGTACTGTCCACTACACAGACTAGAGGCTAGCATCATCCTACTGTACTGTCAACTACATAGACTAGAGGCTAGCATCATCCTACTGTACTGTCCACTACACAGACTAGAGGCTAGCATCATCCTACTGTACTGTCAACTACACAGACTAGAGGCTAGCATCATCCTACTGTACTGTCCACTACACAGACTAGAGGCTAGCATCATCCTACTATACTGTCCACTACACAGACTAGAGGCTAGCATCATCCTACTGTACTGTCCACTACATAGACTAGAGGCTAGCATCATCCTACTATACTGTCCACTACATAGACTAGAGGCTAGCATCACCCTACTGTACTGTCCACTACACAGACTAGAGGCTAGCATCATCCTACTGTACTGTCAACTACACAGACTAGAGGCTAGCATCATCCTACTGTACTGTCCACTACATAGACTAGAGGCTAGCATCATCCTACTATACTGTCCACTACATAGACTAGAGGCTAGCATCATCCTACTGTACTGTCAACTACAGACTAGAGGCTAGCATCATCCTACTGTACTGTCAACTACAGACTAGAGGCTAGCATCATCCTACTGTACTGTCCACTACACAGACTAGAGGCTAGCATCATCCTACTGTACTGTCCACTACACAGACTAGAGGCTAGCATCATCCTACTGTACTGTCCACTACACAGACTAGAGGCTAGCATCATCCTACTGTACTGTCCACTACACAGACTACAGGCTAGCATCATCCTACTGTACTGTCCACTACACAGACTAGAGGCTAGCATCATCCTACTGTACTGTCCACTACACAGACTACAGGCTAGCATCATCCTACTGTACTGTCCACTACACAGACTAGAGGCTAGCATCATCCTACTGTACTGTCCACTACACAGACTACAGAATAGCATCATCCTACTGTACTGTCAACTACACAGACTAGAGGCTAGCATCATCCTACTGTACTGTCCACTACACAGACTAGAGGCTAGCATCATCCTACTGTACTGTCCACTACACAGACTAGAGGCTAGCATCATCCTACTGTACTGTCAACTACAGACTAGAGGCTAGCATCATCCTACTGTACTGTCAACTACAGACTAGAGGCTAGCATCATCCTACTGTACTGTCCACTACACAGACTAGAGGCTAGCATCATCCTACTATACTGTCCACTACACAGACTAGAGGCTAGCATCATCCTACTATACTGTCCACTACACAGACTACAGGCTAGCATCATCCTACTGTACTGTCCACTACACAGACTAGAGGCTAGCATCATCCTACTGTACTGTCCACTACACAGACTACAGGCTAGCATCATCCTACTGTACTGTCCACTACACAGACTAGAGGCTAGCATCATCCTACTGTACTGTCCACTACACAGACTACAGAATAGCATCATCCTACTGTACTGTCAACTACACAGACTAGAGGCTAGCATCATCCTACTGTACTGTCCACTACACAGACTAGAGGCTAGCATCATCCTACTGTACTGTCCACTACACAGACTAGAGGCTAGCATCATCCTACTGCACTGTCCACTACACAGACTACAGGCTAGCATCATCCTACTGTACTGTCAACTACACAGACTAGAGGCTAGCATCATCCTACTGTACTGTCTACTACACAGACTAGAGGCTAGCATCATCCTACTGTACTGTCCACTACACAGACTAGAGGCTAGCATCATCCTACTGTACTGTCAACTACAGACTAGAGGCTAGCATCATCCTACTGTACTGTCTACTACACAGACTAGAGGCTAGCATCATCCTACTGTACTGTCCACTACACAGACTAGAGGCTAGCATCATCCTACTGTACTGTCCACTACACAGACTAGAGGCTAGCATCATCCTACTGTACTGTCCACTACACAGACTAGAGGCTAGCATCATCCTACTGTACTGTCCACTACACAGACTACAGGCTAGCATCATCCTACTGTACTGTCCACTACACAGACTACAGGCTAGCATCATCCTACTGTACTGTCCACTACACAGACTAGAGGCTAGCATCATCCTACTGTACTGTCCACTACACAGACTAGAGGCTAGCATCATCCTACTGTACTGTCCACTACACAGACTAGAGGCTAGCATCATCCTACTGTACTGTCCACTACACAGACTAGAGGCTAGCATCATCCTACTGTACTGTCCACTACACAGACTAGAGGCTAGCATCATCCTACTGTACTGTCCACTACACAGACTACATGCTAGCATCATCCTACTGTACTGTCCACTACACAGACTACAGGCTAGCATCATCCTACGGTACTGTCCACTACACAGACTAGAGGCTAGCATCATCCTACTGTACTGTCCACTACACAGACTAGAGGCTAGCATCATCCTACTGTACTGTCCACTACACAGACTAGATGATCTGGAATGCAGCAGCAGCCAGCCAGTCAGTGTTAGCTATGTTATGTATGAAACCCAGCCCCCCGACTCTTCCTCCCCCCTTACTAGCTCTGACTTTGCTGACTGCTATATGTACTGTATGTATGAAACCCTATCCTCTTCAAAGAGTATCTTAAATAATCCCACTGCACACCCCCTCGCACTTTACTTTCCCCCCTACTAAAACTGACTTTACTGATAGCTACTAGCACTGACTTTACTGATAGTTACTAGCACTGACTTTACTGATAGCTACTAGCACTGACTTTACTGATAGCTACTGGCTCTGACTTTACTGATAGCTACTAGCTCTGACTTTACTGATAGTTACTAGCTCTGACTTTACTGATAGTTACTAGCACTGACTTTACTGATAGCTACTAGCACTGACTTTACTGATAGCTACTGGCTCTGACTTTACTGATAGTTACTAGCACTGACTTTACTGATAGCTACTAGCTCTGACTTTACTGATAGTTACTAGCACTGACTTTACTGATAGCTACTAGCTCTGACTTTACTGATAGTTACTAGCACTGACTTTACTGATAGCTACTAGCTCTGACTTTACTGATAGTTACCAGCACTGACTTTACTGATAGCTACTAGCTCTGACTTTCCTGATAGTTACCAGCAATGACTTTACTGATAGTTACTAGCACTGACTTTACTGAT
>NC_140000.1:2271887-2287873 GCF_964263955.1 Coregonus lavaretus | reverse complement strand
CTGCTCCCAGTGACCACGGAGGGAGAAATAACACCGTCTCTGCTCAAACGTTAAAACCAGTCCTTGTGTTGAAGACTGAGGAATATCAACGTGATGAAAGCAACACCACTCTGTAAACAACTATCCTGCTCATTAGAGAGGTATGAAACTAGAGAGGGAGGGAGGGAACGAGGGAGGGAGGGAACGAAGGGAGGAAGTGGAACCATTGAAAAACAAAAGTCCTTAATTCCAGAAGAAACCAACCTGGCCTTGACTCAAAACTAAATACACGTTTTATGCTGGGAGAGGAAGGGAGGAGGAGAGAGAGAGGAGGGGAGGGAGGAGAGAGAGGAGGGAGGAGGGGAAAGAGGATGGAGGAGGAGAGAGGAGGAGAGGAGGAGAGAGAGGAGGTGGGAGAAGAGAGGAGGAGGGGAGGAGGAGAGAGAGAGGAGGGGAGGAGGAGGATAGAGAGAGGAGAGGAGGAGGAGAGAGAGAGGAGGGAAGAGGAGAGAGAGGAGGGAGGAGGGGAGAGAGGGAGGGAGGAGGAGAGAGGAGGAGAGAGAGGAGGGAGGATGAGAGAGGAGGGAGGTGAGGAGGGGAGGAGGAGAGAGAGGAGGAGGAGAGAGAGAGGAGGGAGGAGGAGAGAGAGAGGAAGGGAGGAGGAGAGAGAGAGAGAGGAGGAGGAGAGAGTGAGGAGGGAGGAGGAGAAGAGAGGGAGGGGAGGAGGAGAGAGAGAGGAAGGGAGGGAGAGTGAGAGGAGGGGAGGAGGAGAGAGAGGAAGGGAGGGAGAGAGGAGGGGAGGGAGAGTGAGAGGAGGGGAGGGAGAGAGAGAGGAAGGGAGGGAGAGAGAGAGGAAAGGAGGGAGAGAGAGAGGAAGGGAGAGAGAGGAAGGGAAGGAGAGAGAGAGGAAGGGAGGGAGGGAGAGAGAGAGAAGGGAGGGAGAGTGAGAGAAAAAGAGAGCAAAACAGAGGAGGTTGGTTGGAGGAGCTATAGGAGGACGGGCTCACTGCAGGTTCCTCTGGAACATACAGTATCACAAGGAGGGAAGCCAAGGAGAGTGTAGTGTGGGGGAGTTGCACAACTTCTGTCTCTCTCTGGCACAAAGAAACAACACGTTGGTCTCCTGTTGATGGTGTTTGTTTGTGTGTGTGTGTGTGTGTGTGTGTGTGTGTGTTGTGGTGGGGCTGTGAGCCCTTCTCTCTCACACTGGTTGATCATTACTGATCCTTTGGACAAGATGGAGCTTCCAGAGTTCAGGTGATGATTACAGTTCCTAGAGCTAACAGGTTAGACTTGCCACAGCTCATAGACAGGCCACAGCCCATTGATTGGCCACAGCCCATTGATTGGCCACAGCCCATTGATTGGCCACAGCCCATTGATTGGCCACAGCCCATAGACTGGCCACAGCCCATAGATTGGCCACAGCCCATAGATTGGCCACAGCCCATTGATTGGCCAAGCCCATAGATTGGCCACAGCCCATTGATTGGCCACATCCCATTGATTGGCCACAGCTCATTGGAAGGCCACAGCCCATTGATTGGCCAAAGCCCATTGATTGGTCACTCCCATTGGTTGGTCACAGCCCATTGATTGACCACAGCCCATTGGTTGGCCACAGCCCATTGGTTGGCCACAGCCCATTGGAGGGGCCACAGCCCATTGGTTGGCCACAGCTCATTGGTTGGCCACAGCCCATTGGTTGGCCACAGCCCATTGGTTGGCTTACAGCCCATTGGTTGGCCACAGCCCATTGGTTGGCAACAGACCATAGACTGGCCACAGCCCATTGATTGGCCACAGCCCATTGGTTGGCCACAGCCCATTGGTTGGCAACATACCATAGACTGGCCACAGCTCAATGGTTGGCCACAGCCCATTGGTTGGCCACAGCCCATAGATTGGCCACTGCACATTGGTTGGCCACAGCCCATTGGTTGGCCACAGCCATAGATTGGCCACAGCCCATTGGTTGGCCACAGCCCATTGGTTGGTCACAACCCATTGGTTGACCACAGCCCATTGCTTGGCCACAGCCCATTGGTTGCAACAGACCATAGATTGTCCACAGCCCATTGGTTGGCCCCAGCCCATAGATTGGCCACAGCCCATTGGTTGGCCACTGCCCATTGGTTGGCCACAGCCCATTGGTTGGTGACAGCCCATTGGTTGGTCACAGCCCATTGATTGGCCACAGCCCATTGGTTGGTCACAGCCCATTGGTTGGTCAAGCCCATAGATTGGCCACATCCCATTGATTGGCCACAGCTCATTGGAAGGCCACAGCCCATTGATTGGCCACAGCCCATTGATTGGCCAAAGCCCATTGATTGGTCACCTCCCATTGGTTGGTCACAGCCCATTGGTTGGCCACAGCCCATTGGTTGGCCACAGCCCATAGATTGGCAACAGCCCATTGGTTGGCCACAGCCCATTGGTTGGCCACAGCCCATTGGTTGGCCACAGCTCATTGGTTGGCCACAGCCCATTGGTTGGCCACAGCCCATTGATTGGCAACAGACCATAGACTGGCCACAGCCCATTGATTGGCCACAGCCCATTGATTGGCCACAGCCCATTGGTTGGCCACAGCCCATTGGTTGGCCACAGCCATTGGTTCTAATATGACCCAGATATGGCTCTAATATGACCCTGATATGGCTCTAAATGGCTCTAACATGACCCTGATATGGCCCAGATATGACTCTAATATGACCTTGATATGGCCCAGATATGGCTCTAATATGACCCTGATATGGTCCAGATATGGCTCTAATATGGTTCTAACATGACCCTGATATGGCCCAGATATGGCTCTAACATGACCCTGATATGGCCCAGATATGACTCTAACATGACCCTGATATGGCCCAGATATGGCTCTAATATGGCCCAGATATGGCTCTAATAGGACCCTGATATGGCCCAGATATGGTTCTAATATGACCCAGATATGGCCCAGATATGGCTCTAATATGACCCTGATATGGCTCTAATATGGCTCTAACATGACCCTGATATGGCCCAGATATGACTCTAATATGGCCTTGATATGGCCCAGATATGCTCTAATATGGCTCTAACATGACCCTGATATGGCCCAGATATGGCTCTAACATGACCCTGATATGGCCCAGATATGGCTCTAACATGACCCTGATATGGCCCAGATATGGCTCTAATATGGCCCAGATATGACTCTAATAGGACCCTGATATGGCCCAGATATGGCTCTAATATGACCCTGATATGGCTCTAATATGGCACTAACATGACCCTGATATGGCCAGATATGACTCTAATATGACCTTGATATGGCCCAGATATGGCTCTAATATGGCTCTAACATGACCCTGATATGGCCCAGATATGGCTCTAATATGGCTCTAACATGACCCTGATATGGCCCAGATATGGCTCTAACATGACCTTGATATGGCCCAGATATGGCTCTAATATGGTTCTAACATGGCCCTGATATGGCCCAGATATGGCTCTAATATGGCTCTAACATGACCCTGATACGGCTCTAACATGACTCTGATATGGCCCAGATATGTTCCAGATATGGCCCAGATATGTTCCAGATATGGCCCTGATATGGCCCAGATATGTTCCAGATATGGCCCTGATATGTCCCTGATATGGCCCAGATATGTTCCAGATATGGCCCTGATTATGTTCCAGATATGGCCCTGATATGTTCCAGATATGACCCTGATATGGCCCTGATATGGCCCTGATATGTTCCAGATATGTTCCAGATATGACCCATATATGGCCCTATATGTTCCAGATATGTTCCAGATATTACCCAGATATGGCCCTGATATGTTCCAGATATGGCCCTGATATGTTCCAGATATGGCCCTGATATGTTCCAGATATGACCCTGTATGGCCCAGATATGTTCCAGATATGACCCTGATATTTTCCAGATATGACCCTGATATAGCCCTGATATGGCCTGATATGTTCCATATATGTTCCAGATATGACCAAATATGGCCCTGATATAATATGCCATTTAGCAGACGCTTTTATCCAAAGCGACTTACAGTCATGCGTGCATAAATTTTTTGTGTATGGGTGTTCCCGGGGATCGAACCAACTACCCTGGCGTTACAAGCGCCGTGCTCTACCAACTGAGCTACAGAGGACCACGATATGTTCCAGATATGTTCCAGATATGACCCTGATATGGCTCTGATATGTTCCAGATATGTTCCAGATATGACCCTGATATGGCCCTGATATGTTCCAGATATGTTCCATATATGACCCTGATATGACCTTGATATGGCCCAGATATGGCTCTAATATGACCTTGATATGGCCCAGATATGGCTCTAATATGGTTCTAACATGACCCTGATATGGCCCAGATATGGCTCTAACATGACCCAGATATGGCCCAGATATGGCTCTAATATGACCCTGATATGGCTCTAACATGACCCTGATATGGCCCAGATATGACTCTAATATGGCCTTGATATGGCCCAGATATGGCTCTAATATGGCTCTAACATGACCCTGATATGGCCCAGATATGGCTCTAATATGGCTCTAACATGACCCTGATATGGCCCAGATATGGCTCTAACATGACCCTGATATGGCTCAGATATGGCTCTAACATGACCCTGATATGGCTCTAATATGGCTCTAACATGACCCTGATATGGCCCAGATATGGCTCTAACATGACCCTGATATGGTCCAGATATGGCTCAAATATGGTTCTAACATGACCCTGATATGGCCCAGATATGGCTCTAACATGACCCTGATATGGCCCAGATATGGCTCTAACATGACCCTGATATGGCCCAGATATGGCTCTAATATGGCCCAGATATGGCTCTAATAGGACCCTGATATGGCCCAGATATGGCTCTAATATGACCCTGATATGGCTCTAATATGGCTCTAACATGACCCTGATATGGCCCAGATATGACTCTAATATGACCTTGATATGGCCAGATATGGCTCTAATATGGCTCTAACATGACCCTGATATGGCCCAGATATGGCTCTAATATGGCTCTAACATGACCCTGATATGGCCCAGAATATGGCTCTAACATGACCTTGATATGGCCCAGATATGGCTCTAATATGGTTCTAACATGACCCTGATATGGCCCAGATATGGCCCAGATATAGCCATGATATGACCCTGATATGGCCCTGATATGGCCCTGATATGTTCCAGATAAGTTCCAGATATGACCCAGATATGGCCCTGATATGTTCCAGATATGTTCCAGATATGACCCAGATATGGCCCTGATATGTTCCAGATATTACCCAGATATGGCCCTGATAATATGTTCCAGATATGTTCCAGATATGGCCCTGATATGTTCCAGATATGGCCCAGATATGGCCATGATATGACCCTGATATGGCCCTGATATGTTCCAGATAAGTTCCAGATATGACCCAGATATGGCCCTGATATGTTCCAGATATGTTCCAGATATGACCCAGATATGGCCCTGATATGTTCCAGATATTACCCAGATATGGCCCTGATATGTTCCAGATATGTTCCAGATATGTTCCAGGTATGACCCAGATATGGCCCTGATATGTTCCAGATATGTTCCAGATATGACCCAGATATGGCCCTGATATGTTCCAGATATGTTCCAGATATGACCCTGATATGGCCCTGATATGTTCCAGATATGACCCTGATATGGCCCAGATATGTTCCAGATATGACCCTGATATGGCCCAGATATGTTCCAGATATGACCTGATATGTTCCAGATATGACCCTGATATGGCCCTGATATGTTCCAGATATGTTCCAGATATGACCCTGATATGGCCCAGATATGTTCCAGATATGACCCTGATATGGCCCAGATATGTTCCAGATATGTTCCAGATATGTTCCAGATATTACCCTGATATGGCCCAGATATGTTCCAGATATGACCCTGATATGGCCCAGATATGTTCCAGATATGGCCCTGATATGGCCCAGTATGGCCCTGCCTGCCTGACAGTACAGCAGCGGGGTGGGGGGACTTCTTGCCCAGAGGTCAAACAAGAGGCAAAGCCCTTCTGTTGGCAGGACATGAGTCGGCTCGGTGGAGAAGCCTGTTAGGTCACGGCCAAACAACAGCTGTGAGGAGAGAGAGAGAGAGAGAGAGAGAGAGAGAGAGAGAGAGAGAGAGAGAGAGAGAGAGAGAGAGATTTGGAGAGAGCGAGGCAGAGAGAGAGAGAGAGAGAGAGAGAGAGAGAGAGAGAGAGCGAGAGAGAGAGAGAGAGGAGCTCCTCCGTCTGCGTCAGAACATCCCCGGTCTGGCTGTGTGAAGTCCTCCCCCCATTTTCCTACCCTCCTCCCTTCCTCCTCCTCCTCCTCTCTCTATCTCCCTCCTTTTGCTATCGCTAATCTCTGTTCTCTCTTTGATTATGACCTGCTGGATATGATAAACAGAGATTTGTATCACTGGATGACCACCCTGCAATCTGTCACCAGCCCTGTCATCAGCTCTCTCTCTCTCTCTCTCTCTCTCTCTCTCTCTCTCTCTCTCTCTCTCTCTCTCTCTCTCTCTCTCTCTCTGTCTCTCTCTCTCTCTCTCTCTCTCGCAGCTATCCCCTTGTTGGCTCTAATACTCTATATGCCATGTAGTTTGCAGTTTAATTCCAATAGTTCTCAGGACTCAGTTCTGTTATATGATACTCTCTTGGTGAACCTTTTATAAGACCAATAAAGTACACTCTAACATTTATGTGGCTCCTTTTCAAAAGCCAATAGGAAAAGTAACGACATGGGTACGTCTGACAGTTTGAATAAAACAGATACGTCTGATAACACACAGAACTACGGTTGTCTCCCAAATGGCACCCTATTCCCTATGTAGTGCACTACTTTTGACCAGGGTCCATAGGGCACTAAATAGAGAATATGGTGCCATTTGGGACACAGCACCACTAGTCGATCTTGCCAGATGTACGACACCTAGCTACGCCAGACATCAAGACCTGCATAGCTTTATTTGTTCTCCAGGTCAGAACACTAACTGGTTCATTTTTTCAAAACAGTTTCTGTCGTGCTACAAGAGCACCATGTTCAGACCCAGGCCAAAAACATGAGACGTGGGAGACAAACACGCAAGCACGCACACACACACACACACACACCCACATACTGACACCACACACACTTTCACACACACACACCCACATACTGCTGATACTGTCTATTATCTATCCTGTTGCCTAGTCACTTTACCCCTACCTATATGTACATAGCTACCTCAAGTACCTCGTACCCCTGCACATTGACTCGGTACTGGTACTTCCTGTATATAGCCATGTTATTTTCTACTTCCTGTATATAGCCATGTTATTTTCTACTTCTTGTATATAGCCATATTTTCTACTTCCTGTATATAGCCATGTTATTTTCTACTTCCTGTATATAGACATGTTATTTTATACTCCCTGTATATAGCCATGTTATTTTCTACTTCCTGTATATAGCCATGTTATTTTCTACTTCCTGTATATAGCCATGTTATTTTCTACTCCCTGTATATCGACATGTTATTTTCTACTCCCTGTATATAGACATGTTATTTTCTACTCCCTGTATATAGACATGTTATTTTCTACTCCCTATATATAGACATGTTATTTTCTACTCCCTGTATATAGACATGTTATTTTCTACTCCCTGTATATAGCCATGTTATTTTCTACTTCCTGTATATAGCCATGTTATTTTCTACTTCCTGTATATAGCCATGTTATTTTCTACTTCCTGTATATAGACATGTTATTTTAAACTCCCTGTATATAGACATGTTATTTTCTACTCCCTGTATATAGACATGTTATTTTCTACTCCCTGTATATAGACATGTTATTTTCTACTCCCTGTATATAGCCATGTTATTTTCTACTTCCTGTATATAGCCATGTTATTTTCTACTTCCTGTATATAGCCATGTTATTTTCTACTCCCTGTATATAGACATGTTATTTTCTACTCCCTGTATATAGACATGTTATTTTCTACTCCCTGTATATAGACACGTTATTTTTACTCATTATTGTTGTTCGTTATTCACTGTGTATTTATTCCTCATGTCACTAATTTTTTTTCTTTTTTGTTTGTTTATCTTTAACTCTGCATTGTTGGAAAAGGACCCGTAAGCATTTCACTGTTAGTCTACACCTGTTGTTTACAAAGCATGTGACAAATAAAATGTGATTTAATTTGATTTGGGATGCACGCCCAGGTCCCCAAAATGCAGCCAGGTTGTTGTGGGTGGCTGCTAGGACATGGAACCCCATGGGCTTCTACCCAAATGGCATTGTGTTCCCTATAAAGTGCACTACTTTTGACCAAGGCCAAGGGTTCTGGTCAAAGTAGTGCACTATTTAGGGAATAGTGTAAGTTGCCTTCTAACTATGACCAACGTCCCACAGAGGGGGATTTAAAATGATCACCTAAAGGAGAGAGTAAACTGGTCATCCAATACGTTGTTATTCCATCACCAATGGGACAAACTGCCACTATACTAGATAATTAACTATATTATATATCTAAACTATACTATATGTTTAAACTATACTATATAACTAAACTACACTATAAATGTATAACTATACTAATGTATATTATATATCGAAACTATACTATACAGTGATTTCGGAAAGTATTCAGACCCCTTCCCTTTTTCCACATTTTGTTACGTTACAGCCTTATTCTAAAATGGATTAAATTACATTTTTTCCTAATCAATCTACACACAATATCCTATAATGACAAAGTGAAAACAGGTTTTTATAAATTTTTGCAAATGTATTACAAATAAAAAACAGAAATACCTTATTTACATAAGTACTCAGACCGTTTTCTATGAGACTCGAAATTGAGCTCAGGTGCATCCTGTTTCCATTGATCATCCTTCAGATGTTTCTACAACTTGATTAGTCCACCTGTGGTAAATTCTATTGATTGGACATGATTTGGAAAGGCACACACCTGTCTATATAAGGTCCCACATTTGACAATGCATGTCAGAGCAAAAACCAAGCCATCAGGCCGAAATTACACAAACCTAAAACACAACAAGGCAATTATCCAGGCAGACCAGTGGTTGCAGGAATAGGGCTGGGGCTGGCAGCCTTAGCTCACTATTTGAGAGACCGAGATACTAACAAATACCCACCAACAAACTTTATTCTAGAGCTGGCTGAATATGTTTTGACTGATAACTATTTCAGGTTTGATGATGAATACTACCTCCAAACGAATGGAACATCGATGGGCTCCACATTCGCTCTGAGCTATGCTAACCTATGTGGGTCTTTTTGAAGAACGTTTTGTTAACAATGAAAACGAAAATCCATTTTTGAATAAAGTCCTGAAGTGGTATCGATATATTGACGACATTGTTTGCATATGGGGAGGAACGGGAGAAGAGCTGTCAGACTTTATGGCATTACTCAATGACATTGACCCCAATCTCAAATTCACTATTGAATGTGACACTAAACGTGTTCATTACCTCGATATGTCGATTGAGAAATCAAATGGAACCCTGTTTACAAGAACGGACAGAAATACTATATTACAAGGGGACAGCTTCCACCCTGAGCCATTAAAAAGAGGACTTCCAAGAAGCCCGTTTTTCAGACTGCGCTGTATATGCCACTCCACAGAGGACTATCTAGAAAAAGCAGCGGAGATGCGCAATAGGTTTCTAAGAAGAGGCTACTCTCCACAATGTTTGGATGAAGCTCTTAATTTGGCATTGGACAAAACACGAGATGAACTGCTACAAAAAATACCCACTAGAGCTAAAGAACACTGTAATGTTTACCACCACATATACTTTGAACTCGCGAAAAGTGGGAGATGCTGTCAAGAAACACTGGCATGTTTGATCATCTGACCCAGCATTGCCATCTGAATTTAAGAAACCACCACTTACTGTATATAGGAAAGGTCGCAATTTACGCGATAAATTGGTCCATGCCAACTGCTAGCCACAAAAGAAAATCAGCCAGGCTCTTTTACGCCCTCTTCTTCATGGTAGTTATAAATACAGAGGTTGCGCACAGTGCAACAATATGATGAAGTGTGAATATTTCTGCCAGCCACATACAGGAAAACGGTTCCAAATAAATGACAGTATTATGTGCTCCTCCACCCATGTCATCTCCATGATTAAATGTCCATGTGGGCTGTGTCATGTAGATAAAACCTCTCATTCTCTCAAACAGAGAATTTGTGAACATAAAAGTTCAATCAGGAGAAACGACAGGGATTATCCAGTCGCAGTACATTTTAATGACCTAAAACATGACATTTCGACCTTTAGATTTTGTGGCCTAGAGAAAGTTAAGATGTCAGACAGGGGAGGTGATATAAATAATACTCTGAGCAAAAGAGAACGTTTTTGGATTTTCACCCTCCAGACATTATCTCCAAGAGGTCTTAATGATGAAATGGCTATGTATGTTATGTTGTAAATATAATATAATAAGAATAATATGCCGTTTAGCAGACGCTTTTATCCAAAGCGACTTACAGTCATGTGTACATACATTTTTACGTATGGGTGGTCCCGGGGATCGAACCCACTACCCTGGCGATACAAGCGCCGTGCTCTACCAGTTTAGCTACAGAGGACCACAGTGATCATGAATTAATGCCCCCATTACAGATTACTCTGACGTTTTTCTTGCGCTGTACCCAATGATTTATGAAAACTTGCTTAGTGGGTTGATGTCCTCATTGTGGTTTTACATACGTGTTTAATACGTTTTATGTACACACTGTATTAGAATATTTATGAAATTCACATTGTTATATTTGGTAGCACTTACTTGTTTTCCCTCGACTCCAACCCCATTCGATGAGTGGAACGGATGTGTGGGGCTATGTCTACATAAAGTTGCTAATTTTAAAAACTCACAAAAGCTCTGACGAAGGCCTTGAGGCCAATACGTAAAGCTTATTAAAGAGAAGTGATACTATCAAGAGCAGTGATACTATCAAGAGCAGTGATACTATCAAGAGCAGCAATACTATCAAGAGCAGCGATACAATCAAGAGCAGTGATACTATCAAGAGCAGTGATACTATCAAGAGCAGTGATACTATCAAGAGCAGTGTGCGGGTTTCTTCTTTATTTTCTAATCTTATTCAACTGTTACCATGCACCTGCAAAAAAGATAGCTCAGATGTGCGAGTGCCTTTTGAAGTTTGTATTACAGTTCATATAAGGAAATCAATCAATTGAAATAAATTAATTAGGCCCTAATCTATGGATTTCACATTACTGGGCAGGGGCACAGCCATGGGTGGGCCTGTGAGGACATAGGCCCACCCACTGTGGAGCAAAGCCCAGCCAATCAGAATACGTTTTGTTTCCCACAAAAGGGCTTTATAACAGACAGAAATTATCCTCAATTTCATCAGCTGTCCGGGTGGCTGGTCTCTGACGATTCCGCAGGTGAAAAAGCTGGATGTGGAGGTCCTGGGCTGGTGTGGTTACACGTGGTCTGCGGTTGTGAGGCCGGTTGGACGAACTGCCAAATTCTCTAAAACGACGTTGGAGGTGGCTTATGGTAGAGAAATTAACATTACATTCTCTGGCAACAACTCTGGTGGACATTCCTGCAGTCAGCATGCCAATTGCACACTCCCTCGAAACTTGAGACATCTGTGGCATTGGTGTTGTGTGACAAAACTGCACATTTTAGAGTGGCCTTTTATTGTCCCCAGCACAAGGTGCCCCTGTGTAATCATCATGCTGTTCAATCAGCTTCTTGATATGCTACACCTGTCAGGTGGATGGATTATCTTGGCAAAGGAGAAATGCTCACAAAAAGGGATGTAAACAAATTTGTGCACAACAGTTTAGAGAAATAAGCTTTTTGTGCGTATGGAACATTTCTAGGATATTTTATTTCAGCTCATGAAACATGGGACCAACACTTTACATGTTGCGTTTATATTTTTGTTCAGTATATATAACTACACTATACTATATAACTATACTATACTATATACAACACCTTTCCTCTTGGTTCCTTCGTACTATAAACAATGATGAGCTACTGTGGAGGTGAAAACACTTTCAACACATTCTCTCTCTCTTGTCAAGGCGGTGTGTTTTGAAATGTGTTTAGTGTCGGGGTTTCCTCAACCTTTTGTCCGGTGTTGAGACGTCGGTTTGTCTCTGTCCTCACCTGTGAGTGTGAGATCCACCACAACCACAACCATCACCACCTCTCAACTGCTTTACCTTCCCCCATGGGTTTAGGACAACAGATGTCCGTCATGCCTTTGAGAAGGAGGGTAAACCAAAGCAGTGCTATAGGGGCTGATCCTGTTCTGTGGTTGGAGGGGGCAGAGCAGAGCTGCAGCCACTACAATGCTCCTGTGAGTGACTGGGAATCAGGGAATGAAGACTGTACATGGAAGGGGGATGAGGATTGGTGGCACGTCATTGTGATATCCTACATATATTATGACGTTGTCCTACTTATGTTACGCGTGTTTTTCAAGCATAGAAGCAGTGGAAGAAGCAAACCAGTCCCCCTTCCTCTAAGAACAAGACGGCGCCGACACAACAGACACGGACGCCCTGTTGCTAGCTCCTAGACAACTTCTGCAAAGCATTTCACTGCAACTTTTAAACATGCTGTAAACTGTGCACGTGACAAATAACATTTTATTTTATTTGCTTCTGTGATCACATACTACAAACATCAGGTCCAATTCTGGTTGAGGTATTGCGGCATTACATTTACATTTTACATTTTAGTCATTTAGCAGACGCTCTTATCCAGAGCGACTTACAGGAGCAATTAGGGTTAAGTGCCTTGTTCAAGGGCACATCGACAGATTTTTCACCTAGTCGGCTCGACTTACAACGACCCCCTGTCCAGTTCCAGGACTGTGAGGAACTTCACAGCTTGGAATAAAACCCGTGTTCTGGGCGGCAGGTAGCTTAGTGGTTAAGAGCGTTGTGCCAGTAACCGAAAGGTCGCTGGTTCTAATCCCCCGGCTCGGGGATTAGAACTTTAGAAACAGCATGTTAGGAGCAGGGGCAGGGGTCAAGGCTCTGACTGGTCCAGTCCCATAACCCATTACTATTGCTAAAATGATTTCCTACTACTACAAATTCCCTACTACAGTTCTCTATGGGATGACTGACTCACTTTTGAGTCACAGAGAGAGAGAGAGAGAGAGAGAGAGAGAGAGAGTAGTCCAGATCCACATGACTGCCAATGAAGGGGAGCAGTTATCCCTGTGATGAATCACCCAGTAATGTAGCATGACCGCTAACAACACCTTCATCTGGGAGACACAGCAGGCTAATAGAAAGTTTTGTAGTGTAATTATAAGGTTTAGCCCTGAGGGAACACAACCCGGGGCAGACATTCAGAGACCACTACCCGGGGCAGTCATTCAGAGACCACAACCCAGGGCAGTCATTCAGAGACCACTACCCAGGGCAGTCATTCAGAGACCACTACCCAGGGCAGTCGTTCAAAGACTACTACCCGGGGCAGTCATTCAAAGACTACTACCCGGGGCAGTCATTCAGAGACCACAACCCAGGGCAGTCATTCAGAGACCACTACCCAGGGCAGTCATTCAAAGACTACTACCCGGGGCAGTCATTCAAAGACTACTACCCGGGGCAGTCATTCAGAGACTACTACCCGGGGCAGTCATTCAGAAACCACTACCCAGGGCAGTCATTCAAAGACTACTACCCGGGGCAGTCATTCAGAGAACACTACCCGGGGCAGTCATTCAGAGACCACTACCCGGGGCAGTCATTCAGAGAACAAGTCCAAACACTAAATGTGTGGTACCATGAGCTGAGCAAACCTGACAGACATAGACCCACAATTAGGGTTGAAAAATTCTGGTAACTTTCCAGAAACTCCCAGGATGTCCAGAAATTCGGGTTAGATGATTCCCGAATTTCCTCTCTCCCTCCCTTATATCTCTGACTCTCTCTCTCCTCTCGTTCACTCTCTCACTGCTGTCTCCTGTAGCCCACAGGGAGAGACCGCCAGCCAGTCAGCCAGCCAGCCAGCCAGCCAGCCAGCCAGCCAGTCAGCCAGCCAGCCAGCCTGGGAGACCAGACACAGACCACGAAGCATTCTTGACACTGGTGAGAAAACAGGTTTTATTCCAAGCTGTGAAGTTCCTCACAGTCCTGGAACTGGACAGGGGGTCGTTGTAAGGTCAACAACCACCTTCCATCCTGGGGATTCCTAAAGACATGCCCCTTCCCCTCTGGGCACAGGAAGTGGAAGAGACTCCATTCTGCTTGTAGAAAATAAGAAGGAAGAAAATAAGGAAGGGAAGACAGAAGGTGCTCAGGTACACAGTAGAAGGTTTTGGTAGACAGAAGGTGCTCAGGTACACAATAGTAGGTACTCCCTGACGAAGGCCATGCAGTCGAAACGAGTCAGAGTACTTCAACGTTGTTTCCATTGAACATGCCATACAAATAAAGGCATTTTAATTAATTATATGAAGAGTGCCTTGGTCCTCCTTTCTTTATGAGACTCCATTATGCATTCCTAATGGCACCCTATTCCCTATGTAGTGCACTTCTTTTGACGCAGGCCTCATGTGAAGGAAGGCTGGATAAGTGAGATGGAGCTGACGCTACTGACGCTGCTTTGGCAACATAGAGAGATGTAAAGATGGATAGATGAGACATAGAAGAGCTATAGAAGACCCAGCAAACCGGGAACATTCCCAGAACATTAGCTAAGATTCTCATTAAGTTATGGTTTTATCTAATATTGGGATGATAATATCCCCATGACATTCAAATACGTTTTTTAATAACTAAATATTTGTTTATGTTTTAAATGAAATATCCTTGGAATATTCTCTTAACATTCACTAAAATGTTGTGCACAACATCTGTAACAACCACCACAGAACATTCCTTAAAAGTTCCCATTAGGTTTCCAAGTAATAACACAATGTACCAGTAATGTTTTCCTAGCAAACCAAAATTGGTTCTGTGAAAGTTCCCAGAACATTTGTTATGTTGCAGCCAATGTTCTCATAACACAAAAACTGTCCAGTCATGCTGATGATTATACAATGTTTGTATAAAATATTCGCCTGATGCTGCAAGAATGTTCCCAGAACACATTTTGTCTGTTCTTTAAATGTTCCCAGAATGTTTCATTAGGTTGTGGGAACAGTCTGGTGGGAACAGTCTGGTGGGAAAATTGTGGGGACATCACAAAAGATCTGTTCTCAAAACACAAAAACTGTCCAGTTGTGCGGATGATTATACAATGTTTATTTTAAGGTGCAAAAAACATTCACCTGATGTTACAAGAATGTTCCCAGAGCACATTTCTTCAGTTCTTAAAAAAAAAACATTGTATAATAATCCGCACAACTGGAAAGTTTTTGTGTTTTGGGAACATATATTTTGTGATGTCCCCACAATGTTCTCACCAGACTGTTCCCTCAACCTAATAAAACATTCTGGGAACTTTTAAATAACAGATTAAATGTGTTCTAGGAACGTTCTTGCAAAATCAGGTGAACGTTTTATACAAACATTCTATAATCATCAGCACGACTGGACAGTTTTTGTGTTATGAGAATTTGCCGCGACCTAACGAATGTTCTGGGAACTTTCACAGAACCAATTTTGGTTTGCTGGGGAGAGGATATAAATGCTAAACATAATAGATGGTGGGGAAAAAAGCTCTCTACATAAAAATGCATGGAAACGATTTAATTACAGCAATAGAAAACCTTGGAATGAAAATGGAAAACAATTCCATAGCTTAGAAAGAAACAAAAATGGAAACGTTACAAGTCATAAAACCATTCAGAAATAAAGTCAAAAAATAAAGTACCAAAAAAATCATTCCACAGCAACAAAAAAGCTTCAATTCGACAAATCTCTCTCTCACACTCACTCACTCACTCACTCACATACACACACACACAC
>NC_140000.1:2219387-2266887 GCF_964263955.1 Coregonus lavaretus | reverse complement strand
GAGACAGAGAGAAAGAGAGACAGAGAGACAGAGAGAAAGAGAGACAGAGATAAAGAGAGACAGAGAGACAGAGAGACAGAGAGAAGGAGAGACAGAGACAGAGAGACAGAGAGACAGAGAGAAAGAGAGACAGAGAGAAAGAGAGACAGAGAGACAGAGAGAAAGAGAGACAGAGAGACAGAGAGAAAGAGAGACAGAGATAAAGAGAGACAGAGAGACAGAGAGACAGAGAGAAAGAGACATTGAACTTGGACTGAAGGGGATGTGGGATTAGTTTTTCGTTTGAAACCAACACTGACTTATATTGTGGAAATAAAAAAGGAAGGCGAGAGGGAACGTGGGTATTTACTGAAGAACTACATTAGCTACATTAGCATATTAATGTCACCTTCCTGTATTCTATTTTCCACAGTTATGTTTCAAGGTTACCTCTATTGTCAAATCAATGTGTGCTCTAACCCCAAAGACATTGTATCTTTGAAGGACCATTAAAACTCATTGTAATACCTCTCTATAGTCTCTCAAGGGACTCCTGATCCATCATATTATACACTGTGCTGCATCAACACCACAGCGACTAGAGACAGAAGCAGGCCCCTAAAAATTGTCAAAGACTCCAGCCACCCTAGTCATAGACTGTTTCTCTCTGCTACCGCACGGCAAGCGGTACCGGAGCGCCAAGTCTAGGTCTAGAAGGCTTCTTAACAGCTTCTATCCCCAAGCCATAAGACTCCAGAACAGCTAATAGGGATGTGTTCTCTACAGTTAAAGGGGCAATATGGGGTTCAAACAACAACAAAGCCATCACCCCACCACAAAAATCCCTAAATGTATGTACCAGATCGTCCCTTTAAAGCTCTAGCGAGAGGTGTAGTGTTTCAGCCCCAGTGGGACTCCCATGTAGCCTGCGGTCTTCAAAAGAGGTTAAGCAGCATCACATCCAAATAATGTGCAAACAACCAGCCATCATATCTCTCTCTCTCTCTCTCTCTCTCTCTCTCTCTCGTTCTCTCTCTCTCCCCCTCTCTCTCTCTCTCTCTCTCTCGTTCTCTCTTCGTTCTCTCTCTCTCTCCCCCTCTCTCTCTCTCTCTCTCTCTCTCTCGTTCTCTCTCTCTCGCTCTCGTTCTCTCTCTCTCTCTCTGCTCTCTCTCTCTCTCTCTCTCTCTCTCCTCTCTCTCTCTCTCGTTCTCTCTCTCATTCCCTCTCTCTTTCTCTCTCTCTTTCTCTCTCCCCCTCTCTGTCGCTCTCTATCCTGTCTCCTACTCTGCCTCCCCCTCCCTCTCTCTATCTCTATGTGTTCTTCACTTCTTTTCTTCCTGGCCCTAGTGTTTGTTTTGTGCTCAAACAGGCAGGCAGGCAGACAGACAGACAGACAGACTTGCAGACAGGCAGGCAGGCAGACATACAGACGAGACAGACAGACAGACAGACAGACAGACAGACAGACAGACAGGCAGGCAGAAAGACAGACTTGCAGACAGGCAGGCAGGCAGGCAGGCAGACAGACAGACAGACAGGCAGACAGACAGGCAGACAGGCAGACAGGCAGACAGACAGGCAGGCAGGCAGGCAGGCAGACAGGGGTTTAGGGTGTGTGTCTGTAGTGTGGGGCTGTGTCTCCCCTCCCTAGCTCACAGCAGACCTAGCGGGACATCAGCCTCTGGAATGTGGAGAGAGGATGAAGTTTCTAAAGCATTCAGGGGAGGGACTCCCTCCTGGGGTGGGGGGGAGTGACCCCCTGGCTGCATCCCAAATGGCACCCTATTCCCTTTATAGTGCACTATTTTTGACCTATAAAGGGAATAGAATAGGGTGCCATTTGGAATGCACCCTCCCTCCCAAGGCATCTTTTTCTTCATAAGAGGATAACAAAGGACTGGGTGTAATATAAGCTAGCTAGGAGAGATGCTCATGACATCAGCCGGTTAGAGTAATATATGTCATGTTTATATGTTGAGTGGTGACCTTTTTACACAGAGCCACTTCAAGTTCCCTCAGGTTGATTTCACAGAAAATATCTGACTTTCTAATCTTAATAAATCAAATTCAGAAGTGAGTAAGTAAGGGCAGCTGGGTTGGCCACATTTACTTACTTTCCACCGACATTACGTTCAAACACTCTACACCTCTACACATACTACCACGAAAACGACTGATTAAAACAATTTATTCAATTAAGAGCGGTTGGTCTATAAAGACACCATATAATAACACCAATAACAACCATAACTGAAGAAAATAAATATTCCCCTGGCTGCTTTAAGGCTTGAGAAAAGTCAGCTTGGAAAAGAACTAAAGCTTTCTATGAGGGAACAGGGGTTTATGTGGAAACATACCTTACACACTAAAATGTAATAACCTTTGAGTCTCTCTGTGTTTTAGTTGGCTGGGTGTAGCACCAGATCAAACACAAACTCACATCCAGCAGACTTAGCCAAAAATGTCAGCGCTAAGCACTGATATCCAGCTCCAGGTATTTTCTTTCCTCTGGCAGGGAGAGCAGCAGGGAGGGACCAGAGAGGAGAGAGCAGAGAGGAGAGAGGAGAGAGGAGACCAGAGAGGAGAGAGGAGAGAGGAGAGAGGAGACCAGAGAGGAGAGGAGAGAAGAGAGAGGAGCGAGCAGAGAGGAGAGACCAGAGAGGAGAGAGGAGAGAGGAGAGAGGAGAAAGGAGAGAGGAGAGAGGAGAGACCAGAGAGGAGAGAGGAGAGACGAGAGAGGAGAGAGGAGAGAGGAGAGAGGAGAGAGGAGAGGAGAGTAGAGAGGAGACCAGAGAGGAGAGAGGAGAGAGGAGAGGAGAGGAGAGAGGAGAGACCAGAGAGGAGAGACCAGAGAGGAGAGACCAGAGAGGAGAGACCAGGAGGAGAGACCAGAGAGGAGAGAGGAGAGACCAGAGAGGAGAGAGGAGAGACCAGAGAGGAGAGAGGAGGGAACAGAGAGGAGAGACCAGAGAGGAGAGAGGAAAGAGGAGAGAGCAGAGAGGAGAGGAGAGACCAGAGAGGAAAGAGCAGAGAGGAGAGAGAGGAGAGGAGATGAGAGAGGAGAGACCAGAGAGGAGAGAGGAGAGACCAGAGAGGAGAGAGGAGAGAGGGGAGAGGAGAGACCAGAGAGGGGAGAGGAGAGACCAGAGAGGAGAGAGGAGAGAGGAGAGAGGAGAGGAGAGAGGAGAGAGGAGAGACCAGAGAGGAGAGACCAGAGAGGAGAGAGGAGAGAGGAGAGAGGAGAGACCAGAGAGGGGAGAGGAGAGAGGAGAGAGGAGAGACCAGAGAGGAGAGACCAGAGAGGAGAGAGGAGAGACCAGAGAGGAGAGAGTAGAGAGGAGAGAGGAGAGACCAGAGAGGAGAGAGGAGAAACCAGAGAGGAGAGAGGAGAGAGGAGAGACCAGAGAGGAGAGAGGAAAGAGGGGAGAGGAGAGACCAGAGAGGAGAGAGGAGAGACCAGAGAGGAGAGACCAGAGAGGAGAGAGGAGAGACCAGAGAGGAGAGAGGAGAGAGGAGAGACCAGAGAGGAGAGACCAGAGAGGAAAGAGCAGAGAGGAGAGAGAGGAGAGGAGATGAGAGAGGAGAGACCAGAGAGGAGAGAGGAGAGACCAGAGAGGAGAGAGGAGAGAGACCGGAGAGGAGAGACCAGAGAGGAGAGAGGAGAAACCAGAGAGGAGAGAGGAGAGAGGAGAGACCAGAGAGGAGAGAGGAGGGAACAGAGAGGAAAGAACAGAGAGGAGAGAGGAGAGAGGAAAGAGGAGAGAGCAGAGAGGAGAGGAGAGACCAGAGAGGAAAGAGCAGAGAGGAGAGACCAGAGAGGAAAGAGGAGAGACCAGAGAGGAGAGAAGAGAGGAGGGAGGAGAGAGGAGAGAGGAGAAACCAGAGAGGAGAGAGGAGAGAGGAGTGGAGGAGAGACCAGAGAGGAGAGAGGAGAGGAGAGACCAGAGAGGAGAGAGGAGAGAGGAGAGACCAGAGATGAGAGAGGAGAAACCAGAGAGGAGAGAGGAGAGAGGAGAGAGCAGAGAGGAGAGACCAGAGAGGAGAGACCAGAGAGGAGAGAGGAGAGGAGAGACCAGAGAGGAGAGAGGAGAGAGGAGAGAGGAAAGAGGAGAGGAAAGAGCAGAGAGGAGAAACCAGAGAGGAGAGAGGAGAGACCAGAGAGGAGAGACCAGAGATGAGAGAGGAGAGACCAGAGAGGAGAGAGCAGAGACCAGAGAGGAGAGAGCAGAGACCAGAGAGGAGAGAGCAGAGGGGAGAGAGGAGAAGAGAGAGGAGAGAGGAGACACCAGAGAGGAGAGAGAGAGGGGGGAGAGGAAAGTGGATAGAGAGAGGAGAGACCAGAGAGGAGAGAAGAGAGACCAGAGACGAGAGGGGAGAGACCAGAGAGGAGAGAGGAGAGAGCAGAGAGGAGAGAGCAGAGAGGAGAGAGGAGAGGAGAGAGGTGAGAGGAGAGAGGTGAGAGGTGAGAGGAGAGACCAGAGAGGAGAGAAGAGAGACCAGAGAGGAGAGAGGAGAGGAGAGACCAGAGAGGAGAGAAGAGAGACCAGAGAGGAGAGAGGAGAGACCAGAGAGGAGAGAGGAGAGACCAGAGAGGAAAGAGGAGAGAGGAGAGAGGAGAGAGGAGAGAGGGGAGAGGAGAGACCAGAGAGGAGAGACCACAGAGGAGAGACCAGAGAGGAGAGACCACAGAGGAGAGACCAGAGAGGAGAGACCACAGAGGAGAGACCAGAGAGGAGCGAGGCGAGAAGAGAGAGCAGAGAGGTGAGAGGAGAGAGCAGAGGGGAGAGAGTAGAGAGGAGCGAGGCGAGAAGAGAGAGCAGAGAGGTGAGAGGAGAGAGGTGAGAGGAGAGAGGAGAGAGGAGAGAGCAGAGAGGAGAGAGGAAAGAGGGGAGAGGAGAGAGGAGAGACCAGAGAGGAGAGAGGCGAGACCAGAGAGGAGAGAGGAGAGAGGAGAGAGGAGAGAGGAGAGACCAGAGAGGAGAGAGGAGAGACCAGAGAGGAGAGAGGAGAGACCAGAGAGGAGAGAGGAGAGAGGAGAGAGGAGAGAGGAGAGACCAGAGAGGAGAGACCAGAGAGGAGAGAGGCGAGAGGAGAGACCAGAGAGGAGAGAGGAGAGACCAGAGAGGAGAGAGAGGAGAGAGGAGAGAGGAGAGACCAGAGAGGAGAGAGGAGAGAGGAGGGAACAGAACAGAGAGGAGAGAGGAGAGAGGAAAGAGGAGAGAGCAGAGAGGAGAGGAGAGACCAGAGAGGAAAGAGCAGAGAGGAGAGACCAGAGAGGAAAGAGGAGAGACCAGAGAGGAGAGAAGAGAGAGCAGAGAGGAGAGAGGAGAGAGGAGAGAGGAGAAACCAGAGAGGAGAGAGGAGAGAGGAGTGGAGGAGAGACCAGAGAGGAGAGAGGAGAGGAGAGACCAGAGAGGAGAGAGGAGACAGGAGAGAGGAGAGAGTACAGAGGAGAGACCAGAGATGAGAGAGGAGAAACCAGAGAGGAGAGAGGAGAGAGGAGAGACCAGAGAGGAGAGAGGAGAGGAGAGACCAGAGAGGAGAGAGGAGAGAGGAGAGAGGTAAGAGGAGAGGAAAGAGCAGAGAGGAGAAACCAGAGAGGAGAGAGGAGAGACCAGAGAGGAGAGAGGAGAGAGACCGGAGAGGAGAGACCAGAGATGAGAGAGGAGAGACCAGAGAGGAGATAGCAGAGACCAGAGAGGAGAGAGCAGAGGGGAGAGAGGAGAAGAGAGAGGAGAGAGGAGACACCAGAGAGGAGAGACCAGAGAGGAGAGAAGAGAGACCAGAGACGAGAGGGGAGAGACCAGAGAGGAGAGAGGAGAGAGCAGAGAGGAGAGAGCAGAGAGGAGAGAGGAGAGGAGAGAGGTGAGAGGAGAGAGGTGAGAGGTGAGAGGAGAGACCAGAGAGGAGAGAAGAGAGACCAGAGAGCAGAGAGGAGAGGAGAGACCAGAGAGGAGAGAAGAGATACAGAGAGGAGAGAGGAGAGAGCAGAGAGGAGAGACCAGAGAGGAGAGACCAGAGAGGAGAGAGGAGAGAGGAGAGAGGAGAGAGGAGAGAGGAGAGAGGAGAGAGGAGAGACCAGAGAGGAGAGACCACAGAGGAGAGACCAGAGAGGAGAGACCACAGAGGAGAGACCAGAGAGGAGAGACCAGAGAGGAGCGAGGCGAGAAGAGAGAGCAGAGAGGTGAGAGGTGAGAGGAGAGAGGAGAGAGCAGAGGGGAGAGAGTAGAGAGGAGCGAGGCGAGAAGAGAGAGCAGAGAGGTGAGAGGAGAGAGGTGAGAGGAGAGAGGAGAGAGCAGAGGGGAGAGAGTAGAGAGGAGAAGGCAGACCAGTGTTAGTTAATCCTCCCTGGGTCTAGGCCAGGCGGTGCCCCCAAACAGCCGTCGCCACCGCCATCACCACCTCTGCCATCACCACCACTGCCATCACCACCACTGCCATCACCACCACCACCACCACAGATTCACAACTCTAGACTACAGACAGACAGAGAGTGAAGTCTCTATGGTTGCTAGAGCTGTAGAATGATCACTCAATGACTGGGTTTTGACAGTGAGAGACACAATCCGTAGCTTCACAATTAGTGATCAACCACTTTTAGATGCTAAGTGTGGAAGGAATACATTGATAGAACCGCCATCTGTCACATATAGAAATGACAACAAACAGATAATGTTAGCAAAATACTCCTAGAATTCCTGGGTAAATAAATTGCGATAAGAGACGTTCAGGTGGCTAATGATGTGAATCTGAGGCTGTGTCTGAAATGGCACCCTATTCCCTATTGGTCCTGGTGTTAAGTAGTGCACTATAAAGGGAATAGGGTACCATTTGGGAGGCTGCAGGAGAGATAAAAGCAGTGGAGCTTCACTACACATGTCCAGAGATATAAGGACTAAACATGAAGGGAGTGAGGGAACTGTCATCTCTCACTAGTCTGAGATCAGCGGGACTATCATGTTCCAAGCTTTTACACAACATACAGTAGGTATTGCTAACTATCTACCTGTCATCTAACTGAGTTTATCATATGGCATTTCTGGTGATGAAAACTCCCCATGGTGCTGCAGTCGTTGTCAGAATATTACACAGAATATTTGGTAGTGTAGCACAGTTGGACTCGTAACCTCACTCCCCGGCTTGAAATGTCTCCACTCACACTATCCAATCACTGGCCTCTCTTTACAGTTATTGGCTAAGAGATGTTGTCAAGCATATCGTTTCTCAAGCAATTGATCACAGGTATCTAATGCACTTTCACAGTTTATAATGATGTATGAATGTTTACAAAGCACACCTTAAACAGCTTCTGTAGGATATCACTCACTCTGCATAGACAGTCTGCCAGAGTAACCAGATTTTGACCATGGCTGATTACAGGTAAACACCCTGGCAGACTGGCAGGAAAACAGTTAATGTCTGCGTCCCAAATAGCACCCTATTCCCTTTATAGTGCACTACTTTTGACCAGGGCCTATAGTACTCTGTTCAAAAGTAGTGCACTATATAGGGAACAGGGTGCCATTTGGGACACATCCAGGCAGGGCAGCAGGGCTGATGGCACCTTCGTTCCTCCTGTCTGCCTAGCTGTGTCCTGAGTCTTTCTTCCTTCCTTCCCTCCCTCCCTCCCTCCAGATGAGTGGTGCTCAGAGGGGGATTTAGCTGAAAGTAGCAAACAGCTTCAAAGGACCTGCTATAGTATAAATATCCCCAGATAAATAAAAACTCAATTGCACTGCAGTGTTCTAAATGTATTTTCCATGAAACACAGATCATACAATACACACACACTCTCTCTAACACACACACACACACACACTCAAGCACGCATGCACACACAGACACACACACAGACACACACAGCCTCTGACTCTCAGACAACATAGATGTGCAAACACGTGAGCATACCAAAATAAGGAGTGAAACAACAGCATCACGCTTTCAAGGCTCCTCCCTCCCTCCTCTCTGCCTCCTAGGTGCTGATGTTAACACTACCTAACAGAGGACTAGGTGCTGATGTTAACACTACCTAACAGAGGACTAGGTGTTGATGTTAACACTACCTAACAGAGGACTAGGTGCTGATGTTAACACTACCTAACAGAGGACTAGGTGTTGATGTTAACACTACCTAACAGAGGACTAGGTGCTGATGTTAACAGTACCTAACAGAGGACTAGGTGTTGATGTTAACACTACCTAACAGAGGACTAGGTGTTGATGTTAACACTACCTAACAGAGGACTAGGTGTTGATGTTAACACTACCTAACAGAGGACTAGGTGTTGACGTTAACACTACCTAACAGAGGACTAGATGTTGATGTTAACACTACCTAACAGAGGACTAGGTGCTGATGTTAACACTACCTAACAGAGGACTAGGTGTTGATGTTAACACTACCTAACAGAGGACTAGGTGTTGATGTTAACACTACCTAACAGAGGACTAGGTGTTGATGTTAACACTACCTAACAGAGGACTAGGTGTTGACGTTAACACTACCTAACAGAGGACTAGGTGTTGATGTTAACACTACCTAACAGATGACTAGGTGTTGATGTTAACACTACCTAACAGAGGACTAGGTGTTGATGTTAACACTACCTAACAGAGGACTAGGTGTTGACGTTAACACTACCTAACAGAGGACTAGGTGTTGACGTTAACACTACCTAACAGAAGACTAGGTGTTGATGTTAACACTACCTAACAGAGGACTAGGTGTTGACATTAACACTACCTAACAGAGGACTAGGTGTTGAGGTTAACGCTACCTAACAGAGGACTAGGTGTTGATGTTAACACTACCTAACAGAGGACTAGGTGTTGATGTTAACACTACCTAACAGAGGACTAGGTGTTGATGTTAACACTACCTAACAGAGGACTAGATGCTGATGTTAACACTACTTAACAGAGGACTAGGTGTTGATGTTAACGCTACCTAACAGAGGACTAGGTGTTGACTTTGGGCATATGGCTATAGAACAAATATAGAAAAACCTCCCAGAGGACCTGTCTGGTCTTCATGTTTAGTTGGTTATTTAAAGTCTACATAAGAGGAAGAAGGAATAGAATGCGTTCCAAATGGCACCCCTATGAGCCCTGGTCAAAAGTAGTGCACTAAATGGGGAATAGGGTGCCATTTGGGATCCACCCATAGTGTAGTACTCCTGGTTCCTGGTTTGAAACAATACTTGAAAGAGGAGGATGAGCCTTTCCATTCTTCCACTTCCCTTTCCCCTCAACCTTACAAAACCCCTCAAATATCTCCCCTGACAAAACACCCTGACCTTCCTCTACCTCCCAAAACACCTGAAATATCTCCCCTGACAAAACACCCTGACCTTCCTCTACTTCCCAAAACACCTGAAATATCTCCCCTGACAAAACACCCTGACCTTCCTCTACATCCCAAAACACCTGAAGTATCTCCCCTGACAAAACACCCTGACCAATGTTCCCTCAAAATAAATTAAGACACTGAGCAAATTTCAGGTCTGCTGAGCGCAAAATTTAACGTTGTGAAAATTCTGTGCAACTTCTGGCAAGTTTACTGTGAACACTGAGGCTGTACCTGCTTTAAGTTACAGTTATAACAGTGGCCAAGTAGGCTACTGTGGCTATTTGATCATAATATAGGCCTACCAGAGTGACCTACCATAAAAAACAATGGAGAAAATGCATCCCATAACATTTTAACATGGAAATAGCTGTTCTATCATTCAGCCTACAGTAGCAGCCCATTTGGGGTGTTCAATGTAGGCCTACATTCCATGAGACTTTTGGAAAAAACATGCAGGGCTTGACATGAACCTGTTTATCCACTTGTCCTGACTCTTGTCCTGACTTAAAATGTGTTGTTTGATGCAAGAAACCACTTTACAAAATATAATGCATTATTATTCCCATACCATTATTATAGAGAATCAGACAAATTATGTTACCCTCTGCCTATTGGCTACTGAGCATATTCAAGCCTGTCTCAAAATACACTGCCCCTTTAAGACAGAAAAAAGCTCTTTACACTGACTGGCTTTTCAAAGATGGCTAGAAATGCACACGTTTTGTGCTCTTGTAGGAAGCAACCACTCCCCAATTGCCGACTAGAAATTAGCTATAACTGGGCTAATAACTCACAAAGAATATGAGAGTACTGTCCATATGCAGCTTGTCTTTGGTCACAGGTCCAGGAATGGTTGAAGAATTGGAGCTAACTCTGCAGATAGCACTTCTGGGTGATTTGAAAAGTCATAGTCAATCAATCAATAATATAATAATACTTTTAACAAAAATGTTTCTTTAATTTACAATCTGTAGAAACTATGAGAATAGAAAGGTTCAGAACTTTTGTGAAACATCACAGCACAGTTGAAAAATACATGGCAAATGGAAATCAAAAATGGATGGTGTTAAGCGATAGATGGGAGGGGTTGAGTGGAGCTGAAGGGTGGGATTAAAAACAACAAGATAACTCATGTAAAATATACTGGTCCGTAAAATGTATATAGGTTCAGAACTTTTGTGAAACAGCACAGTTAAAAATATATGGCAAAATAGAAATCAAACTGGATGGTCTTCAGAGACAGCTGGGAGGGGCTGATGGTAGCTGAAGGATGGGATTAAAAACAAACAAAAGATAACTATTGTAAAAATAGATTGTGTCCATAAAATGTACATAGTATTGTCACGGACGTTGAAGGACGGGTCAGACCAAGGCGCAGCGTGAAATGCATACATGTTTATTAAAACGATAAACACACGAACAAAACAACAAACCAACGTAACGTGAAGTCCTCAGGCTAAACACAAAACAAGCCTCTACACGGAACAAGATCCCACAACTAATGATACCAAACAAGCTACTTAAGTATGATCCCCAATCAGAGACAACGAGCGACAGCTGCCTCTGATTGGGAATCACACCCGGCCAATCATAGAAGTAGAACAACTAGCATTAAACATAGATCTCCACACCCTGACTCAACATACTAGAGTCCCATAGGTCAGGGCGTGACAGTACCCACCCCCAAAGGTGCGGACTCCGACCGCACAAACCTGACATAACAAGGTAGGGTCCGGGTGGGCATTCTGCCTCGGAGGCGGATTCGGCTCTGGGCGTGACGACCACATTCTCTCAGCCTCCCCGTTGCGCCCCTGGTCTGGTCTGGAACTCGGCGCGCTGCTTCCCCTCTCCTTCCTCCCACGATGTACCAAGCCCTGTCTAGACCCTGGTGTGGGAGACCCCGAACCTGGAGAGGGGCCGACGTCTGGGTCTGGACTGGAGCCGCTGACCGGAGCTGGACTGGGCACCGGTGGAGCGGACTTCTCTGGCTCCGGAGTGGAGCTGCTGACCGAAGCTGGACTGTGCACCGGTGGAGCGGACTGCTCTGGCTCCGGAGTGGAGCTGCTGACCGGAGCTGGACTATATCCCGGTGGAGTGGACTGCTCTGGTTCTGGAGTGGATCCGCTGACCGGAGCTGGACTGGGCACCGGTGGAGCGGACTGCTCTGGTTCCGGAGTGGATCCGCTGACCGGAGCTGGACTGGGCACCGGTGGAGCGGACTGCTCTGGCTCCGGAGTGGAGCCGCTGACCGGAGCTGTACTGGGCACCAGTGGAGCGGACTACTCTGGCTCGAGTGGAGCAGCTGACCGGAGCTGGATCAGGCACCGGTGGAGCGGACTGCTCTGGCTCCGGAGTGGAGCAGCTGACCGGTGCCGGACCAGACACCGGTGGAACGGACACGGGCCGTGCTGGACTGGACACACGCACCACTGGTCTGATAATAATAATAATAATATGCCATTTAGCAGACACTTTTATCCAAAGCGACTTACAGTCATGTGTGCATACATTTTTGTGTATGGGTGGTCCCGGGGGTCGAACCCACTACCTTGGCGTTACAAGCGCCGTGCTCTACCAGCTGAGCTACAGAGGACCACAGGTGACCACTGATGCGAGGAGCAGGCATGGGCCGGACCGGACTAGGAACACGCACCACTGGCTTGGTGTGAGGAGCAGGAACGGGCCGGACTGGCGTAACGCACCACTGGCTTGGTGCGGGGAACAGGAACAGGCCGGGCTGGACTGGGAACACGCAACTCTAGTCTGGTGCGTGGAGCAGGAACGGGCCGGGCCGGACTGGCGACACGCACCACTGGCTTGGTGCAGGGAACAGGAACGGGCCGGGCCGGACTGGCGACACGCACCACTGGCCTGGTGCGAGGAACAGGAATGGGCCGGACCGGACTGGCAACACGCACCACTGGCTTGGTGTGAGGAGCAGGAACGGGCCGGGCCGGACTGGCGACACGCACCACTGGCCTGGTGCGAGGAACAGGAACGGGCGGGGCTGGACTGGGAACACGCACCACTAGTCTGGTGCGTGGAGCAGGAACGGGCCGGGCCGGACTGGGACACGCACCACTGGCTTGGTGCGGGGAACAGGAACGGGCCGGGCCGGACTGGGAACACACACCACTGGCTTGGTGCGGAGAGCAGGTACGGGTCGTAACGGGCTGGCGACACGCACCACTGGCTTGGTGCGGGGAGCAGGTACGGGTCGTACCGGGCTGGCAACACGCACCACTGGCCTGGTGCGAGGAACAGGAACGGGCCGGGCCGGACTGGGAACACGCACCACTGGCCTGGTGCGAGGAACAGGAACGGGCCGGGCCGGACTGGGAACACGCACCACTGGTCTGGTGCGAGAAACAGGAACGGGCCGGGCCGGACTGGCGACACGCAGGCACGAGGTGTACCGGACTGGGAACTGACGTTAGAGATCTCCGACTGTACCAGTCTTTCACTCTCCGCGCCCAGTCCTCCTCCCGTGAGGACTCCTCCCTGAGCCCCAACGAGTGCAGTGGTCGGGGCTCTTCTCCATCGATCCCCGACCGCCCTTTTAGCCCCCCCAAAAACATTTATTGGGGCTGTCTCTCGGCCTTCCTCCTCGGCCGGCGCCTTCTGGGTTGCCGTTGCTCCTCTCTAAACCGGGCCTCCACTGTCTCCTCCCAAGGACGGCGATCCATCCCAGCCTGAATCTCCTCCCATGTCCAGGATCCCTTTCCGTCCAGGATCTCCTCCCATGTCCAGGATGTCTGCTCCTGGGCACGCTGTTTGGTCCGTGTTTGGTGGGATCTTCTGTCACGGACGTTGAAGGACAGGTCAGACCAAGGCGCAGCGTGAAATGCATACATGTTTATTAAAACGATAAACACACGAACAAAACAACAAACCAACGTAACGTGAAGTCCTCAGGCTAAACACAAAACAAGCCTACACACGGAACAAGATCCCACAACAACTGATTGCCAACAGGCTACTTAAGTATGATCCCCAATCAGAGACAACGAGCGACAGCTGCCTCTGATTGGGAATCACACCCGGCCAAACATAGAAGTAGAACAACTAGAACTAAACATAGAATATACAACATAGATCTCCACACCCTGACTCAACATACAAGAGTCCCATAAGTCAGGGCGTGACAAGTATGTATAAGCTGGAAGTAGAAGCCTACGTGTTGTTGTCCATTAGTTTACTCCAATTAGGGGAGGGGTGGTAGGGTTAGGGGAAAATAATAAAATAAAATAAAAATTGGTGGAGTGCTGCAGAGATGGAGAGATGGTTGTCCTTCTGGAAGGTTCTCCCATCTCCACAGAGGAACTCTAGAGCTCTGTCAGAGTGACCATCAGGTTCTTAATCACCTTCCTGAACAAGGCCCTTCTCCCACCATTTCTCAAACCCGATGGTCACTCTGACAGAGCTCCAGAGTTCCTCTGTGGAGATGGGAGAAGCTTCCAGAAGGACAACCATCTCTGCAGCACTCCACCGATCAGGCCTTTATGGTAGAGTGGCCAGACTGAAGCCACACCTCAGTAAAAGGTACATGACAGCCCGCTTGGAGTTTGCCAAAAGGCACCTAAAGCTTCTCAGACCATGAGAAACAAGATTCTCTGGTCTGATGAAACCAAGATTGAACTCTTTGGCCCGAATGCCAAGCGTAACATCTGGAGGAAACCTGGCACCATCTCTACGGTGAAGCATGGGGGTGGCAGCATCATGCTATGGGGATGTTTTTCAGTGGCAGGGACTGGGAGACTAGTAAGGATCGAGGCAAAGATGAATGGAGCAAAGTACAGAGAGATCCTTGATGAAAACCTGCTCCAGAGCAGGCGAGGTCAGTACAGGTGCATCAAAGCTGGGACCGAGAGACTGAAAAACAGCTTCTATCTCAAGGCCATCAGACTGTTAAATAGCCATCACTAGGCGGCTTCCACCCGGTTACGCAACCCTGCACCTTAGAGGCTGCTGCCTTATATACATAGACTTGAAATCACTGGCCACTTTAATAATGTTTACATACTGCTTTACTCATCTCATATGTATATACTGACACTTGAAACCCCACCTCTTTAAGGAATACCTGGGATAGGATAAAGTAATCTTTCTACCCCCCCTTACCCCACCCCACCCCACCCCACCCCCCCCCAAAAAAAAAAAAAAAAAAAACATATTGTAAAGTGGTTATCCCACTGGCTATAAGGTGAATGCACCAATTTGTAAGACGCTCTGGATAAGAGCGTCTGCTAAATGACGTAAATGTAAATGTAAATACTGTATTCTATTCTACTGTATTTTGGTAAATGCCACTCCTACATTGCTCGTCCTAATATTTATTTATATATTTCTTAATTCCATTCTTTTACTTTTAGATTTGTGTGTATTGTGAATTGTTAGATATAACTGCACTGTTGGAGCTAGAAACACAAGTGTTTCGCTACACCCACAATAACAACTGCTAAACATGTGTATGTGACCAATAAAATTTGATTTGATTTGATGAATGGCACAGATCTATGATATGTCAATGGTCTAAATGCGTGTGTTCTATGTAACTCTGTGTTGTTTTTATTGCACTACTTTGCTTTATCTTGGCCAGGTCGCAGTTGTAAATGAGAACCTGTTCTCAACTGGCTTACCTGGTTAAATAAAGGTGAAATAAAAAAAATAAAAAAATAAAAATTTGCATATAGGCCTACTGCAGCTCTGGTTGGTTATGTTGCACCGGTCTGTGTAGAGTACGGGCTGAGTCGTGCCTGTCAATGCAATAGAATCCTACTCCAATGTTCTCTGCCTACAAGACAATCTCTTGCATAGTTAGTTTAGCATACTAAGTCTTGCATAGTTTGTTTTGTTTCGGTATGTTGCATTGAAAGTGGCTAATATTACGTTGATTCGATCACAATTCCCACAGTAGAGGGAAACGTTGATAGTGTTAACTAAAGGGGAAAACAAGAAAGTTGAGTGAAGTTCAATCTCGTGCTTCTCTGCGCGGGCTGATATTTCTTCTGCGCGGCAGTCCCGGGGAGCCGCAGCTTAGAGGGAACATTGACCCTGACTTTACTCTATCTCCCTAAACCCCTCAAATATCTCCCCTGACAAAACACTGTGACCCTCCTCCTTACTCTACCTCCTCTCCTCTCCTCTCCTCTCCTCTCCTCTCCTCTCCTCTCCTCTCTCCTCTCCTCTCCTCTCTCCTCTCCTCTCCTCTCCTCTCCTCTCCTCTCCTCTCCTCTCCCCTCCTCCTTTCCTCTCCTCTCCCCTCCCCTTTTCCTCCCCTCCCCTTTTCCTCTCCTCTCCTTTCCTCTCCTCTCCTCTCCTCTCCTCTCCTCTCCTCTCCTCTCCTCTCCTCTCCTCTCCTCTCCTCTCCTCTCCTCTCCTCTCCTCTCCTCCCTTTCCCACCACAGTCTCCCTGCTCCATGGGTTGCATCCCAAATGGCACCCTATTCCCTACATAGTGCAATACTTTTGACTGGAGACCTGGTAGGGAATATATAGGGCACTATATAGGGAATAGGGTGCTATTTGGGACACATCCCGGGACTTTGCTGTACAGACCAGTACCAGATGTCAGCCTGGCTGTACAGGGCCGTGCTGAAAGACCCTGCTGTTCTCCACGCCACCCACATGCTTCTCATTCAGAGATGAAGGCTCACAGCATGCTTTCTTGTGGAGCCAATTTACACCAAAAAGAAAGCGAGGGGGGAGGTTAGGGGGGAGAGAGGGAGAGAAAAACTCTCCAAATGCCTTAAAATCAAATCAAATGTTATTGGTCACCATACACATATTTAGCAGATGTTATTGCATGTGTAGCGAAATGCGTGTGTTCTTAGCTCCAACAGTGCAGTAGTATCTAACAATTCACAACAATACACACAAATCTAAAAGTAAAATAATGGAATTAAGAAATACAGTATATAAATATTAGGACGAGCAATGTAGGAGTGGCATTGACTAAAATACAGTAGAATAGAATACAGTATATACATATGCAATGAGTAAAGCAGGCCTATGAAGGGGTTAGGATTGGATATACAGTGGGGAGAACAAGTATTTGATACACTGCCAATTTTGCAGGTTTTCCTACTTACAAAGCATGTAGAGGTCTGTAATTTTTTAAAATCATAGGTACACTTCAACTGTGAGAGACGGAATCTAAAACAAAAATCCAGAAAATCACATTGTATGATTTTTAAGTAATTAATTTGCATTTTATTACATGACATAAGTATTTGATACATCAGAAAAGCAGAACTTAATATTTTGTACAGAAACCTTTGTTTGCAATTACAGAGATCATACATTTCCTGTAGGTCTTGACCAGGTTTGCACACACTGCAGCAGGGATTTTGGCCCACTCCTCCATACAGACCTTCTCCAGATCCTTCAGGTTTCGGGGCTGTCGCTGGGCAATACGGACTTTCAGCTCCCTCCAAAGATTTTCTATTGGGTTCAGGTTTGGAGACTGGCTAGGCCACTCCAGGACCTTGAGATGCTTCTTACGGAGCCACTCCTTAGTTGCCCTGGCTGTGTGTTTCGGGTCGTTGTCATGCTGGAAGACCCAGCCACGACCCATCTTCAATGCTCTTACTGAGGGAAGGAGGTTGTTGGCCAAGATCTGGCTATACATGGCCCCATCCATCCTCCCCTCAATACGGTGCAGTCGTCCTGTCCCCTTTGCAGAAAAGCATCCCAGAAGAATGATGTTTCCACCTCCATGCTTCACGGTTGGGATGGTGTTCTTGGGGTTGTACTCATCCTTCTTCTTCCTCCAAACACGGCGAGTGGAGTTTAGACCAAAAAGCTATATTTTTGTCTCATCAGACCACATGACCTTCTCCCATTCCTCCTCTGGATCATCCAGATGGTCATTGGCAAACTTCAGACGGGCCTGGACATGCGCTGGCTTGAGCAGGGGGACCTTGCGTGCGCTGCAGGATTTTAATCCATGACGGCGTAGTGAGTTACTAATGGTTTTCTTTGAGACTGTGGTCCCAGCTCTCTTCAGGTCATTGACCAGGTCCTGCTGTGTAGTTCTGGGCTGATCCCTCACCTTCCTCATGATCATTGATGCCCCACGAGGTGAGATCTTGCATGGAGCCCCAGATCGAGGGTGATTGACCGTCATCTTGAACTTCTTCCATTTTCGAATAATTGCGCCAACAGTTGTTGCCTTCTCACCAAGCTGCTTGCCTATTGTCCTGTAGCCCATCCCAGCCTTGTGCAGGACTACAATTTTATCCCTGATGTCCTTACACAGCTCTCTGGTCTTGGCCATTGTGGAGAGGTTGCAGTCTGTTTGATTGAGTGTGTGGACAGGTGTCTTTTATACAGGTAACGAGTTCAAACAGGTGCAGTTAATACAGGTAATGAGTGGAGAACAGGAGGGCTTCTTAAAGAAAAACTAACAGGTCTGTGAGAGACGGAATTCTTACTGGTTGGTAGGTGATCAAATACTTATGTCATGCAATAAAATGCAAATTATTTACATAAAAATCATACAATGTGATTTTCTGGATTTTTGTTTTAGATTCTGTCTCTCACAGTTGAAGTGTACCTATGATAAAAATTACAGACCTCTACATGCTTTGTAAGTAGGAAAACCTGCAAAATCGGCAGTGTATCAAATACTTGTTCTCCCCACTGTACATATGAAATGAGTCAAGCAGTATGTAAACATTATTAAAGTGACTAGTGTTCCATTATTAAAGTGACTAGTGTTCCATTATTAAAGTGACTAGTGTTCCATTATTAAAGTGACTAGTGTTCCATTATTAAAGTGACCAGTGATTCCATGTCTATATATATAGGGCAGCAGCCTCTAAGGTGCAGGGTTGAGTAACCGGGTGGTAGCCGGCTAGTGATGGCTATTTAACAGTCTTATGGCCTTGAGATAGAAGCTGTTTTTCAGTCTCTCGGTCCCAGCTTTGATGCACCTGTACTGAACTCGCCTTCTGGATGGTAGCAAGGTGAACAGGCCGTGGCTCGGGTGGTTGATGTCCTTGATGATCTTTTTGGCCTTCCTGTGACATCGGGTGCTGTAGGTGTCCGGGAGGGCAGGCAGTGTGCCCCCGGTGATGCGTTGGGCAGACCGCACCACCCTCTGGAGAGCCCTGCGTTTGCGATTGGTGCAGTTGCTGTATCAGGCGGTGATACAACCCGACAGGATGCTCTCAATTGAGCGTCTGTAAAAGTTTGTGAGGGTCTTAGGGGCGAAGCAAAATTTCTTCAGCATCCTGAGGTTGAAGAGGTGCTGGTTGAAGAGGCGCTTCAAGTCCCTTCAAAAAGGAGGTTACATAGGCTATATATGAAGCCAGTGAGAACACCTTACCTCATCCGCATCCTCTCTACCATGTCTCTCTCTCTCTGAAATCACATCAAAGAAACACGTTTCCTTTTCTCATAGCAGGACAGGAGACGATCTAAAGCAGGGTGTGAATGCTATACTGAGGATGAAGAATATATTTTTCATGCTAGGATGATATAGTCCTGTAACATACCTGAAGTGCAAGCCATGGTTCTGAGGAACTCCAGGTTATCCCCAATCACTACAGGAGGACTATCTGTACATGTTCTCAGATCACTACAGTAGGACTATATGTACATGTTCTCAGATCACTACAGTAGGACTATATGTACAATACATGTTCTCAGATCACTACAGTAGAACTATATGTACAGTACATGTTCTCAGATCACTACAGTAGGACTATATGTACAGTACATGTTCTCAGATCACTACAGTAGGACTATATGTACAATACATGTTCTCAGATCACTACAGTAGGACTATATGTACAGTACATGTTCTCAGATCACTACAGTAGGACTATATGTACAGTACATGTTCTCAGATCACTACAGTAGGACTATATGTACAGTACATGTTCTCAGATCACTACAGTAGGACTATATGTACATGTTCTCAGATCACTACAGTAGGACTATGTGTACAGTACATGTTCTCAGATCACTACAGTAGGACTATATGTACATGTTCTCAGATCACTACAGTAGGACTATATGTACAGTACATGTTCTCAGATCACTACAGTAGGACTATATGTACAGTACATGTTCTCAGATCACTACAGTAGGACTATATGTACAGTACATGTTCTCAGATCACTACAGTAGGACTATATGTACAGTACATGTTCTCAGATCACTACAGTAGGACTATATGTACAGTACATGTTCTCAGATCACTACAGTAGGACTATATGTAGATGTTGTCAGGTACTGAACAGTGTGTTAATAGTGTAGGTGTTGCAGAGACCAACTGAGTGCTCAGTGTGCTATAACAGTAGAAAAAAGATGTCAGTTGATGGCGACAGCTTTTAAATTACCCAGATATCCTTGCCACATGTCCAAACCAAAAACTGCTAACTCAAAATTAACATTTTGAGTATAAGATGGATGCAAATGCCTGAAGGCAAGAGCGTCCAAACAAAACATCCCTTTCTTGAGCATGAACGGTCAAAAAACAGATTTTCGTTCACTAAAGGGAAAGGCTTCTTCTGAGGCTGCATCTCAGTCTTAATAAGAACCACCTGTGTGACACTTTGGCTGGTTTCTCTGACACAGATTCAGCCTAGTCCTGAACATGCTTTTTTCTTTTACATACTTTTTAGTCTAGGACTAGGCGTAATCCACAGGAGGTTGGTGGCACCTTAATTGGGGAGGACGGACTTGTGGTATTGGCTGGAGCAAAATCTGTGGAATGGTATCAAATACATCAAACACATGGTTTCCAGGTGTTTGATGCCATTCCATTGGCTCTGTTCTAGCCATTATTATGAGCCGTCCTCCCCTCAGCAGCCTCCACTGCCGTAATCTGTGTCTGGGAAACTACCCCATAGAATGTTATAAAGAGGGCACATGATTGAAGCCAAAAAGGAAACACATATTATTGAAGATTCCCAAACAACAAAGCAGTATTTATACCTGAACAGGTAACCTGCAAATAAAAACAGACTTGTACCACTAGATTTATTCCTAATTCAATTACAAAGAACAAACCACACTCCCGATCCTGTACTGTATCCTACCCTGTGATTACAGTATATCTTCACATCTTCAATGAGAGTATAAAAGTCTATCTACGCTCTCTATTATATTTTTCCCATATTGGCACATCCTGAATACTGAAAGTAATCCCTAACGGCCTCAGCCCCAAAGTGAGATATTGTTTGCATCCCAAATGGCACCCTATTCCCTGTATAGTGCACTACTTTTGACCAGAGCCCTATGAAAATCAATGGGCCCTCGTCAAAAGTAGTGCACTATAAAGGGAATAGGGTGTAATTTGGAATTTAGCCATTCTCCACCTTTCAAGTTGAGTAATAATGGTCTTTGTTCGCTGCTTCAAAGTGTTGACACACTGCCTCTTAAAGCTGCAATATGTAACTTTTTGGCCGACCCGACCAAATTCACATAGAAATGTGTGTTATAGATCTGTCATTCTCATTGAAAGCAAGCCTAAGAAGCGCTAGATCTGTTCTATGTGTGCTATTTCTATGCTTCCCGTTCTTAACTTTCGTTTGTGCGTCCTTTACTTCGGTTTAGATTTTGGTTTAGATGGTACAATGATTCTCTACACTATACCTGCTTGTTTTGTCACATGAACTGAAATTAGGCGAACAATTAGAATTTTAGCAACTAGGAAATGGCGGAGCGATTTCTGCATTGTGCATCTTTCTTATGTTTTGTTTTTTTCTCCCCAATTTCATGATATCCAATTGGTAGTTACATTCTTGTCCCATCGCTGCAACGTCCCTACGGACTCGGGAGAGGCGAAGGTCGAGAGCCATGCGTCCTCCGAAACACGACCCTGCCAATGTGTCGGAGGAAACACCATCCAGCTGGCGATCGTAGTCAGCTTGCAGGTGCCCGGCCCGCCACAAGGAGTCGCTAGAGCGTGATGGGACAAGGAAATCCCGGCCGGCCAAACCCTCCCCTAACCCGGACGACGCTGGGCCAATTGTGCATAGTGCATCTTTAATGGGGTTAGAGCTCAGTGTTGACACGCTGCCTCTTAATGGGGTTAGAGCTCAGTGTTGACACGCTGCCTCTTAATGGGGTTAGAGCTCAGGGAATCTGGCACAAAGACCATGTGGAAAAGATGAATAGGTCTGTTGTTATTTTGGTATCCGACCATGTCCCTAAGAAGTAGTTCAAAGGTGTGTGTGTGTCTTAGCGTGCTTGCGTGCATGCTTCTGTGCGTGTGTGTGTGTGTGTGTGTGTTGACACTGTTGATGTTTCCAGGGGTGAATAAGGTACAGTGAACCTTCACAGAGCTCTCTGTTCCACCGCCCGGTGAATGTACAGAGACCTAGCTGGATAACTACAGGGTTGGTGAATGTGCAGAGACCTAGCTGGATAACTACAGGGTTGGTGAATGTGCAGAGACCTAGCTAGATAACTACAGGGTTAGTGAATGTACAGAGACCTAGCTAGATAACTACAGGGTTAGTGAATGTGCAGAGACCTAGCTTGATAACTACAGGGTTGGTGAATGTACAGAGACCTAGCTAGATAACTACAGGGTTAGTGAATGTACAGAGACCTAGCTGGATAACTACAGGGTTGGTGAATGTGCAGAGACCTAGCTAGATAACTACAGGGTTAGTGAATGTGCAGAGACCTAGCTGGATAACTACAGGGTTAGTGAATGTGCAGAGACCTAGCTAGATAACTACAGGGTTAGTGAATGTGCAGAGACCTAGCTAGATAACTACAGGGTTAGTGAATGTACAGAGACCTAGCTAGATAACTACAGGGTTAGTGAATGTGCAGAGACCTAGCTAGATAACTACAGGGTTAGTGAATGTGCAGAGACCTAGCTAGATAACTACAGGGTTAGTGAATGTGCAGAGACCTAGCTAGATAACTACAGGGTTAGTGAATGTGCAGAGACCTAGCTAGATAACTACAGGGTTAGTGAATGTGCAGAGACCTAGCTAGATAACTACAGGGTTAGTGAATGTACAGAGACCTAGCTAGATAACTACAGGGTTAGTGAATGTGCAGAGACCTAGCTAGATAACTACAGGGTTAGTGAATGTACAGAGACCTAGCTAGATAACTACAGGGTTAGTGAATGTGCAGAGACCTAGCTAGATAACTACAGGGTTAGTGAATGTGCAGAGACCTAGCTTGATAACTACAGGGTTAGTGAATGTGCAGAGACCTAGCTTGATAACTTCCCTGGTTGGTGAATGTACAGAGACCTAGCTAGATAACTACAGGGTTGGTGAATGTACAGAGACCTAGCTAGATAACTACAGGGTTGGTGAATGTACAGAGACCTAGCTAGATAACTACAGGGTTCCATAGGGCTCTGGTCAAAATTAGTGTACTATGAAGGTACTAGTGTGCCATTTGGGACACAGCCAAAAGAGTGTGGGTAGGGTAACTTTGAAGGGGAGTCTACTGTACTCACTCACTGCTCTTAGTTTGGCTCTCAAATGTACCTGTCACTTTGATCTGGCCTCTAGTGCTATTTCCCCGGTATGCCAGGTGCCTAGACAGGTATGACTTGTCTTGAACACCTGCAACGAAGCGTCAAGCTCTCGTCTGCCTGCGTTTCCCAGATAGGGCCAAGGCATCATGCTGCATCACAATCCTCTTTCTTCCCCTCCACTGAAGCCTGGGGAGGAGAGGACGATTATGTTTCTAGGGCTGAGTGCCAGCCAGCTAAAACCCTCCCTGACCTGTAGCCTGCTACACAATCAACACTTAGACAGGTGTGTTTATGTTGCCATCGTAAACCCTAATGAATAGCTTGTTTACTATTTATGGATACATTACAAGTCATTAATTTACTATATTTAACCACCAGGAGTATTATTAAAGATACTAGTTTCTGTTTTTGAATCTGAATACCTGTGTCTTGTGAATACAGTTTGTAGTTACCAAGTCAATATGATTGTAGTACTGGTTTAGCCAAGTACTAACATATAATATGTTGGGTGAAGTGCTCTGTAGTTATGTTATGTTTGATGAACAAATTGCAAATGATCTATAGCCATCAGAATCTTAGTTGTGCATGTTTCTTAGCTTAGGCTACAGTGGTGGTGGTCAAACGTTAATATAAAAGAATCAGGCCAAAATGGTCAATGATAGCACACTGAACAACCGGGAGGATAATCTTAGGGATTCAATAGAGTCGTAATCTCTTGTGGCAGACGTGGAAAGACTACACACATAATCAAGCATCTGAACAAATTACGCCAGATTTTAGTTCTGAGTTAACCAAGATTAATAAAGGCATGGTTGGATAAACACTGAACCATCCTCTCTTCTAATCACTTCATCTACCCATCCACTGATTCAACAGAAGCATGGCCAGATATCAATTTTGATCATATAGTTCTCACTCAGACTAGATTGACCAGGTTGATGAGTTGTTATCATTATGGGGGACAGACAAACAGACAGACAAACAGACAGACAGACAGACAGACAGACAGACAGACAGAGGGACAGACAGAGGGACAGACAGAGGGACAGACAGAGGGACAGACAGAGGGAGAGACAGAGGGAGAGACAGATAGGGGGATAGTGGGACAGAGGGACAGACAGAGGGACAGACAGAGGGACAGACAGACAAGGGGACAGACAGACAGACAGAGGGAGAGACACGGGGAGAGACAGACAGGGGGACAGGGGGACAGACAGAGGGACAGACAGACAAGGGGACAAAAGGACAGACATACAGACAGACAGACAGACAGGGAGACAGACAGACAGACAGACAGACAGACAGACAGACAGACAGACAGACAGACAGACAGACAGGGAGACAGGGAGACAGACAGACAGGGAGACAGGGAGACAGACAGGGAGACAGGGAGACAGGGAGACAGGGAGACAGGGAGACAGACGGACAGGGAGACAGAGGGACAGAGGGACAGACAGGGAGACAGAGGGACAGACAGGGAGACAGAGGGACAGACCGAGGGACAGACAGACGTACAGACAGACAGAGTGACAGACAGACAAGGGAACAGACAGACAGACAGACAGACAGACAGACAGACAGACAGACAGACAGACAGACAAAAGGCTTATGGTTCCAGAATGGGTTTGTAGAAGCTAGCTAGCTAGCCAAATGCTTGTTGTTTGGCTCTCCCCTTCACCTCTCCCCTCCCCATTGTCAGAGACTAGGCTAGGAGGCTAGAGGGGAGTGGGATTCCTTAGCTGTCTGGCCTCAACTTCAAAGAGCTGAGCAGAGTTATAAAAGGGTTCTGATATCACTGTAGCCAGGGAGCCCTCACCCCTCTACCCCTCTCTTTCTCAATCCCTCTACTCCCTCTCTCCTGGGGGATGGAGGGAGAGGGGCTCTGAGAGGAGAGGGAGCAGGACGGAATGTTGCCCAACCTTCAAGACCTCTGATTGTATTTTGTTGTTTTGTCACGGCTTACAGTACAACTAAAAACAAAACCACACAACATCACCCAATAATGTGAGAGGAATCATTGTGTAACTCCAGCTAGAACGTT
Source organism: Coregonus lavaretus (assembly GCF_964263955.1). Lineage (NCBI taxonomy): Eukaryota > Metazoa > Chordata > Actinopteri > Salmoniformes > Salmonidae > Coregonus > Coregonus lavaretus. Next base: position 2,242,053 of record NC_140000.1, on the reverse strand, counting down.
CAAAAACTAATGTAAACAATGTGTGGGCTCCAACCTTCCAATGTGATTATTTTCCCTGTACTCTATCAACACATCCTACAGCCTAGTGAAAGGCTGGGTATTAATCTTACAGCCTAGTGAATGGTTGGGTATTAATCCTACAGCCTAGTGAAAGGTTGGGTATTAATCCTACAGCCTAGTGAAAGGTTGGGTATTAATCCTACAGCCTAGTGAAAGGTTGGGTATTAATCTTACAGCCTAGTGAAAGGTTGGGTATTAATCCTACAGCCTAGTGAAAGGTTGGGTATTAATCCTACAGCCTAGTGAAAGGTTGGGTATTAATCCTACAGCCTAGTGAAAGATTGCGTATTAATCCTACAGCCTAGTGAAAGGTTGGGTATTAATCCTACAGCCTAGTGAAAGGTTGGGTATTAATCCTACAGCCTAGTGAAATGTTGGGTATTAATCCTACAGCCTAGTGAAAGGTTGGGTATTAATCCTACAGCCTAGTGAAAGGTTGGGTATTAATCTTTCAGCCTAGTGAAAGGTTGGGTATTAATCTTACAGCCTAGTGAAAGGCTGGGTATTAATCCTACAGCCTAGTGAAAGGTTGGGTATTAATCCTACAGCCTAGTGAAAGGTTGGGTATTAATCCTACAGCCTAGTGAAAGGTTGGGTATTAATCTTACAGCCTAGTGAAAGGCTGGGTATTAATCCTACAGCCTAGTGAAAATATGGGTATTAATCTTACAGCCTTGTGAAAGGTTGGGTATTAATCCTACAGCCTAGTGAAAGGTTGGGTATTAATTCTACAGCCTAGTGAAAGGTTGGGTATTAATCTTACAGCCTAGTGAAAGGTTGGGTATTAATCCTACAGCCTAGTGAAAGGCTTGGTATTAATCCTACAGCCTAGTGAAAGGCTTGGTATTAATCCTACAGCCTAGTGAAAGGCTGGGTATTCATCTTACAGCCTAGTGAAAGGCTGGGTATTATTCCTACAGCCTAGTGAAATGTTGGGTATTAATCCTACAGCCTAGTGAAAGGTTGGGTATTAATCCTACAGCCTAGTGAAATGTTGGGTATTAATCCTACAGCCTAGTGAAAGGTTGGGTATTAATCCTACAGCCTAGTGAAAGGTTGGGTATTAATCCTACAGCCTAGTGAAATGTTGGGTATTAATCCTACAGCCTAGTGAAAGGTTGGGTATTAATCCTACAGCCTAGTGAAAGGTTGGGTATTAATCTTACAGCCTAGTGAATGGTTGGGTATTAATCCTACAGCCTAGTGAAAGGTTGGGTATTAATCCTACAGCCTAGTGAAAGGTTGGGTATTAATCCTACAGCCTTGTGAAACGTTGGGTATTAATCCTACAGCCTAGTGAAAGGTTGGGTATTAATCCTACAGCCTAGTGAAAGGTTGGGTATTAATCTTACAGCCTAGTGAAAGGTTGGGTATTAATCCTACAGCCTAGTGAAAGGTTGGGTATTAATCCTACAGCCTAGTGAAAGGTTGGGTATTAATCCTACAGCCTAGTGAAAGGTTGGGTATTAATCCTACAGCCTAGTGAAAGGTTGGGTATTAATCCTACAGCCTAGTGAAAGGTTGGGTATTAATCCTACAGCCTAGTGAAAGGTTGGGTATTAATCCTACAGCCTAGTGAAAGGTTGGGTATTAATCCTACAGCCTAGTGAAAGGCTGGGTATTAATCCTACAGCCTAGTGAAAGGCTGGGTATTAATCCTACAGCCTAGTGAAAGGTTGGGTATTAATCCAACAGCCCAGTGAAAGGCTGGGTATTAATTGTACAGCCTAGTGAAAGGCTGGGTATTAATCCAACAGCCTAGTGAAAGGCTGGGTAATGAGATCTAAGGTTATATGTCCAGGATAACCAAGCTATGCCATAACTATGCAATAACTATGCAATAACCCAATTGCATTTAATCACTCTGTCTACACCAAATTCATCCACTCCCTACACAGAGCAAATTCAAAGTCAACAGGAAACACAAGTCTTGGCTAGATGAGATTAAAACCGATATTTACCATGTTCTGCTATGAGTGTGACTGATCCTCTAACATACCCTGCAAAATAGTGACACAAAATAAAACTTGGCCGGCCGGGATACTTTGATTGAATGGAGAGTGGACAAAAATAATACCTATGTGAGAATGCTGTTCATTGACAGCTCAGCATTCAACACCATAGTGCCCTCCAAGCTCATCACTAAGGACCCTAGGCCTGAACACCTCCCTCTGAAACTGGATCCTGGACTTCCTGAAGGGACGCCCCCAGGAGGTGAGGGTAGGCAACAACACATCCGCCACACTGACCCACAACACAGGGGCCCCTCAGGGGTGCATGCTTAGTCCCCTCCTGTACTCCCTGTTCACCCACGACTGCGTGGGCTCACACGACTCCAACACCATCAAGTTTGCAGATGACACAACAGTGGTAGGCCTGATCACCGACGACAATGAGACAGCCTATAGGGAGGAGGTCAGAGACCTGGCAGTGTGGTGCCAGGACAACAACCTCTCCCTCAATGTGAGCAAGACAAAGGAGCTGATTGTGGACTACAGGAAAAGGAGGGCAGAGCCCGCCCCCATTCACATTGACGGGGCTGTAGATGAGCGGGTCGAGAGTTTGAAGTTCCTCGGTGTCCACAGCACCAATAAACTATCATGGTCCAAACACACCAAGACAGTCGTGAAGAGGGCACGACAACACCTCTGAAAAGATGTACCATAGGCCCTCAGATCCTCAAAAAGTTATACAGCTGCAACATCGAGAGCATCTTGACTGGCTGCATCACTGCTTTTTTTCAAAGCCTCCAGCCACCCAAGCAACAGACTGTTCTCTCTGCTACCAAGCGGTACCAATACAACAAGTCTGGAACCAACAGGATCCAGAACAGCTTCTACCCCCAGGCCATAAGTTTCTAAACAAGACCACTAAATAGTTAATCAAATGGCTACCTGGACTGACCCATTTTTGGGTCACTCTCTTGCACTGACTCTATGCACACACACTGGACTCTACCCACACACTCACACCCCACTGATTCAGAGGGGTTGGGTTAAATGCGGGAGACACATTTGGGTTGAATGCATTCAGCTGTGCAGCTGACTAGGTATACCCCTTTCCTTTCCTTTTCCCCATATTCCCACACACACACACACTTTCACACGCTACTGCTAGTCACTTTACCCCTACGTACAGTACATAGCTACCTCAATTACCTCGTACGCCCTGTATATAGCCATGTTATTTTATACTTCCTGTATATAGCCATGTTATTTTCTACTCCCTGTATATAGACATGTTATTTTCTACTCCCTGTATATAGACATGTTATTTTCTACTCCCTATATATAGACATGTTATTTTCTACTCCCTGTATATAGCCATGTTATTTTCTACTCCCTGTATATAGCCATGTTATTTTCTACTCCCTGTATATAGCCACGTTATTTTCTACTTCCTGTATATAGACACGTTATTTTCTACTCCCTGTATATAGACACGTTATTTTCTACTCCCTGTATATAGCAGAGTTAAAGATAAAAAATAAAATAAAATATAAAGATGTTATTTTCTACTGGGCCAATTGTGTGACACAGCCTGGGATCGAACCTGGTCTGTAGTGACACCTCTAGCACTGCTATGCAGTGCCTTAGACCGCTGCGCCACTCGGGAGGCCCCACTATCACTATCTTTATATTTTATTTTATTTTTTATCTTTAACTCTGCATTATTGGAAAAGGATCTATAAGTAAGCATTTCACTATTAGTCTGTTGTCTACGAAGCATGTGACAAATACAATTAGATTTGATTTGAAAAATGTATGCACTCACTAACTGTAAGTGGCTCTGGATAAGAGCTTCTGCTAAATGACTAAGAAATGTCAAAAAATTAAATTTGAGTGGGACCAACCCACCTCCTAAAGCCTGATAACATCCCAGCCTGAGCTGTTTGGTGGTTTGTGTGTGTGTGTGTGTGTGTGTGTGTGTGTGTGTGTGTGTGTGATGGTGGTTTACACCCTTAGGGTGAAAATTCCTGTGAAGTGGAGGAAAATTGTCTTTTAATTTGCCATGAGTGGGCGGTAATAACCCTCTGATACGATCCATCTCCTGCAGTATTAAAGACATGACAGCCTTATAGCCACCCACCTTAACAGGACCCACGTCACTACCTCTGAGTGAACCAACTGCTCATAATTCCTGTCTGAATGGCTCAGTCCCAAATGGCACCCTATTCCCTTATAGTGCACTACTTTTGACCAGGGCACTGGTCTGAAGGCTCTGTGCCCGTCGCACCCCTCAACATGACATGCTAATTGAAGTGATGTAATGTTATGTCATGGAGACAGAGAGAGAGGGGGGCTGCCCGCTGGGAGCTAAGCCTGACTATAATAGGAGCCATTGAGAATAAGACACAGACAAACCTACCCAGAGGGCTTAAAGCGGCAATCAGCAGTTGAAACAATAACAAAGCGCAGTCCCCGCCACGGTTTCGCTAAAAAGCTGAGGGATGGGGTTGGAGAAATTTAACCACTCTCAAATTCATAGACAGAGCTATGGATGCAAGGACTGACCATCCATTATATCGAAATGATAGTTGTAACCATGTTTTGAGGCTATACACGGTTTGTTTACATTTACTTTGTTGACAAACATTGGAGTAAAACAAGCTTCTATTTTGGGTTCTGATGGGGTACGACAGATGAACTAAGCTCATGAGGCATTTAGAACTTATATTCTTCAAGAATCAATGGGTACATATCATTCATTTATAAGTCAAAAAATGGATGTAGCAACTGCAGATTGCCCCTTTAAGGCTGTTATAACCTCTTCAATATGCAGCCCAGCCAGGATGTTATAACCTCTTCAATATGCAGCCCAGCCAGGATGTTATAACCTCTTCAATATGCAGCCCAGCCAGGATGTTATAACCTCTTCAATATGCAGCCCAGCCAGGATGTTATAACCTCTTCAATATGCAGCCCAGCCAGGATGTTATAACCTCTTCAATATGCAGCCCAGCCAGGATGTTATAACCTCTTCAATATGCAGCCCAGCCAGGATGTTATAACCTCTTCAATATGCAGCCCAGCCAGGATGTTATAACCTCTTCAATATGCAGCCCAGCCAGGATGTTATAACCTCTTCAATATGCAGCCCAGCCAGGATGTTATAACCTCTTCAATATGCAGCCCAGCCAGGATGTTATAACCTCTTCAATATGCAGCCCAATCAGGCTGTTATAACCTCTTCAATATGCAGCCCAATCAGGCTGTTATAACCTCTTCAATATGCAGCCCAATCAGGCTGTTATAACCTCTTCAATATGCAGCCCAGCCAGGATGTTATAACCTCTTCAATATGCAGCCCAGCCAGGATGTTATAACCTCTTCAATATGCAGCCCAATCAGGCTGTTATACCCCTTCAATATGCAGCCCAATCAGGCTGTTATAACCTCTTCAATATGCAGCCCAGCCAGGATGTTATAACCTCTTCAATATGCAGCCCAGCCAGGATGTTATAACCTCTTCAATATGCACCCCAATCAGGCTGTTATAACCTCTTCAATATGCAGCCCAGCCAGGATGTTATAACCTCTTCAATATGCAGCCCAATCAGGCTGTTATACCCCTTCAATATGCAGCCCAATCAGGCTGTTATAACCTCTTCAATATGCAGCCCAGCCAGGATGTTATAACCTCTTCAATATGCAGCCCAGCCAGGATGTTATAACCTCTTCAATATGCAGCCCAGCAAGGCTGTTATAACCTCTTCAATATGCAGCCCAGCAAGGCTGTTATAACCTGTCTAATATGCAGCCCAGCCAGGATGTTATAACCTGTCTAATATGCAGCCCAGTCAGGATGTTATAACCTGTCTAATATGCAGCCCAGCAAGGCTGTTATAACCTGTCTAATATGCAGCCCAGCCAGGATGTTATAACCTGTCTAATATGCAGCCCAGCCAGGATGTTATAACCTGTCTAATATGCAGCCCAGCCAGGATGTTATAACCTGTCTAATATGCAGCCCAGTCAGGATTTATAACCTGTCTAATATGCAGCCCAGCCAGGATGTTATAACCTGTCTAATATGCAGCCCAGCCAGGATGTTATAACCTGTCTAATATGTAGCCCAGTCAGGATGTTATAACCTGTCTAATATGCAGCCCAGTCAGGATGTTATAACCTGTCTAATATGCAGCCCAGCCAGGATGTTATAACCTGTCTAATATGCAGCCCAGCCAGGATGTTATAACCTGTCTAATATGCAGCCCAGTCAGGCATTTACCTCCCCGATAACAATCTGCAACTTCACACACATCAACATGTCTTTGCAAAGGCCTTTGAATGCTTACTTAATGACTGTAGATCACAATTAGTTTTTTCCTGTTAGTGTGTGGTAGAGAGAGCATTTAATCTGCAGGTAGAGGGAAAGGGATTATACAACACTGCACTTCTGACAACCTTGAACTGCCAGACAGACTGAGACCACACCCCAGTCAGCGTCCTTTTCTAAATTAAGTAGTGAAAACTTTCCCCTTCAGTTACCAACTCTTTCTATATGCCATGCTTTACAAAACTGTACACGTTTCTGGGAGGGAAAAACTGATGCGCAAACATCAACAAAATAAATGCTAGAAAACAACCTCAAAATTGTGGATACAAATCTTAATTTGAACATTAAATATTTCCTATGAATAAATTGCATTTTCTGGAGGGCTAGTCCCCAAACGATGTTTGAATCATGAAGGAGTTAATTGATTTGTCCTCTTGGGGCAGCATTAGAGGAACTTGTAATCATAATTGATCCCAACTGTAGACCATCTATGGACCATCTAATTTGGGCAATTAGAAACTACAAACTTCTCAAGGTTGACCATAGCCTAATTTTACAACAACCTGTGTTAAGAGTAATGTATTTAAATTATCATAGAATATTATCAAAAAGCATTATTTTCAGTATCCAAATAATTATCATAATTAGCCAAATTCTTATTACTTTTTTGTATCATTTTATCCAAGAAAGCACATAGAAAAATATATTTTTTAAAGGTGTCAAATACAAGTGTTTCGTTTCTTACCAGAATGTTCTTCAGTTTGTGATCCGAGTCGCAGTACCTCCCGCATTCTTCCATCCCTCTTCGGAGGAAAGCGTTCACAACAAAACTGTCTCCTAGAAATCGGGAGGAAATTATAATTAATATCAATGATACCAACTGTGTCTAGATAATAAGATAATGTAACGTTTAAAACAAGGTTTAACGCCTTATTTCTAAAGGCTGATAGAGGTTTATTCTCACCTTCAGGGTTCTCTCTGCGTTTACCCGCTTTAGATCCCAGCACACATGGAAATACAAACGAGAAATTCGTTACAATGTGAACAACATATTCATCAATCATCAATCAGTATGGAATATTCAAAAAATGTTTCTTACCATGTTTGGACTGAAGTTTCCCCATTTTTAAGTCCCTTTTTCCTTGATTACTGTCCAGTTCTTTACCAATCCGTCATGGATAACCCATTCTATTGGTCAACATTGTCACATTGTGTCCACGTTTTTGCAAGAAAATAGTAAATCTAACTTTCTCCAGGCGCATTCAAAATTACCAAGATACAGACATGTTTTCTTTTTCTGTACAGAAACAACGTTCTTTCTCTCCAAACAAATCCCGAGAGAGGAGAGGTTATAGTAGACTTGCTCTTTAGCGTCAGACAAGCCAACTGACTGAATGGAAGAATGTGTGTCTGTCTGGCGGTAGCGTACCGCAGAGCAGGAGGCGCTCAACTCAATCTGAGTAGTTGCCTGGCTATAGGCTATACATCCTCAAAGTCTCGGCTAAATGCCGTCCCCTGTTGGACTGAATTCAAATAGGTATTAACTTTTGCTGGTGATTTTGTTCCAGCATAATATACAGTATATTTAGATTTATGGCCATGTTTGTGTCCATACTGTTGAATCTGCATATCTTGTTATATGAGGTGAGTTCTTGTAATTTGACAATTTCCTAGTATAAAAAAAGATACTGATAACCAACTTTCCCCTATTCATTTGGGAGTACAATGTACAAAGAGAGTTTGGAGTCTGTCAGAATGTAATGTTAGCCTATATCCTCAACATTTCTATTATCAACAGCGCTTGACTTGGGCAGGAGCTCAGCGGAGCTGAATACCGGCACCTGTTTCAGTCCAAGTCAAGCAGTGACTATCAAGGGTAACGTCCAAAATGGCACCCTAGAATTCTCTAGCCTGGAAATCCCCGATGTTGGATTTCATTGAATTCTACATCGGGCATAAATGAGCGTTTGGATCAGGAAAGTGTCCTCTCACCTCTACAAGCCAGAATGTTGAATTAAATGATATTTTAACGTACTTTACCGGTTGTCCGTGCAGTTGGTCATTTTGGGGGTAGGAATGTGAGACAATATACCCACAGGAAAGTATAATTAAATCAACTTTTCAAAACACTGGTAGTGCTTTCAGATTTCTGTCACCTGAATCACGCGCAGAACCATGTAAACATGTGCACCAGCTCAGCAGTACATGGGTTGTGCGCATGTAGTTTCATCTTGTACGCATGCTTCAGGTGATGGAAATCTGAATGCACTACCAGCACTTTGAAAAGTTGATTTAATGATACTTCCTGTGGATATATTGTCTCACATTGCTGCCTGAAAAAGGACCAACCACATGGACAACCGATAGAGAAGGTTAAAACATAATTTAGCTTGTAGAGGTCCTGAGAGGACACTTTCCTGATCCAACTGATCATTCAGAATTCAATTCGACGTTTCCAGGCTACCTATTCCCTAAATCAGGGGTACTGAACTCTGACCCTACGAGGTCTGTAGCCTGCTGGTTCTGTTCTACCTGATCATTCATTGACACTGTATATATATATACATACATAATATGACATTTGAAATGTCTTTATTCTTTTGAAACTTTTGTAAGTGTACTGTTAATTTTTATTGTTTATTATCTATTTCTGTCATGATTTAACTGGATATGAACCCAAATGCAGACAACTACACCGTGCCAGAGAAGGTTTATTACAAAGTAAAATTGTCCAGGTTTCCAAAAATAGGGGGGAAGAGCAAGTCCAGGTCTACTGGGAGGGTAACAGATCCAGGTTCTGAGCAGGGTTGGTACCATAACGTCCTAGTGTCCGGGGTGAGTCCAAAAGGGAAGTCCAGTAGAGGTAAACGGGATGGTGGTGGCAGGAGTGAAGCGGAGGCAGGAGTCAGGTTCCAATAATCTGTGGCACAGGAGAAATGTAAATAGAACAGGCCAAAAACACAAAGAGCGAAAACAAGCAGGTTGAGTCAGCAGCGAGACTAACATGGTCGTCTTGACTATGATCTGACGATGAGTGGCAAGTTTGACCGGGTCTTTAAGGCTGAGGTGATTATGGTGAATGAGCTGCAGCTGGAACCCTGACTCCCGCACACCAGACTTCACTCCTGCAATCAAGAACAGACAGAGGGAAGGGGGAGAGCAGAGAGAGCTACCTAGCAGCAGTAGGCCTAACAGTACCCCCCCCCCCTCTACGGACGCCACCCGGCGGCCGACAGGGTTTATCAGGATGTAACCTATGAAAATCACGGACCAGAGCAGGATCCACAATGAAGCTCCTGGGAACCCAGGAACGTTCCTCAGGACCATAACCCTCCCAATCCACCAGGTACTGGAAACCACGACCCCGGCGGCGAACATCCAGAAGTCGCCGGACAGTGTAGACAGGACCCCCACCCACGACCCTGGGCGGAGGAGGGGGACGAGAGGGCGGGCACAGAGGGCTAACAGACACAGGCTTAATCTGGGACACATGAAGTGGAATGAACCCGTAGGGAGGCAGGAAGCTGTAGTTTAACCGCGCAGGGGTTAACAATAGACAGTATTTTGAACGGTCCTATAAAACGCGGCGCCATCTTCTTAGATTCTACTTTCAATGGAAGATCACGTGACTTAAGCCATACCTCTTGACCAGGAGAGTAACCGGGAGCCTGGGACGGTTGGCTTGCCTCTGCATGTACGCCGAAGCTCGGGACAGAGCTACCCTGGCCTTCCTCCAGACCTTGAAGCAGCGGCGCATGTGGGACTGCACCGAGGGTAATGCCAGTTCCCTCTCTTGAGAAGGGAACAGGGGAGGTTGATAACCCAGCGCGCACAGAAAGGGAGACAAACCAGAGGAAGCGTTAGTCAAGGTGTTATGAGCATATTCCACCCAGGGGAGCATGGAGCTCCATGACCCAGGGTTAGACCCTGTGACACAGCGGAGAGCGGTCTCCATCTCCTGGTTCGCTCTCTCGGCTTGCCCGTTGGTCTGGGGTTGATATCCAGAGGACAGGCTGGATGTGATGCCCAAAGCCTTACAGAAAGCTTTCCATACCTGGGAGACAAACTGGGGACCCCTGTCAGAGACAATATCAGTGGGTAGACCATGAGAGCGGAACACATGTTCAACCAAAATATCAGCAGTTTCTCTGGCAGTGGGCAGTTTAGGTAGGGCCAAAAAATGAGCAAACTTAGAAAACCGATCAATTACAGTAAGAATGACCGTCTTTCCAGTCGAGGGGGGAAGTCCAGTGACAAAATCCAATGCAATGTGGGACCAGGGCCAGCTGGGTATTGGCAGAGGTCGTAGATGACCAGCACTGGCCTGGGTGGAGTTCTTACTTCGTGCACATATCGTACAAGCAGCAATGAAGGCTCGAGTGTCCGCCTCCATCCTGGGCCACCAGAACTTCAGTCACAAAAAGTCAAGGGTCCGAGTAACTCCAGGGTGACAGGTAAGGGGAGACGAGTGAGCCCACTGAAGTACCTGGGAGCGAACAGACTCAGGGACAAACAACCGGTTAGGAGGACCGCTCCCAGGATCAGCTTGTAGATGTTGAGCCTGTCTAACAATCCCTTCGATGTCACATGTAATGGCAGCAATACTGCAGGTAGGAGGCAAGATGGGTTCAGGGTTACTACCAGTATCAACAGCAGAATGAACACGAGACAGGGCGTCAGCCTTGACGTTGCGTGACCCAGGACGGTAAGACAGGGAAAAATTGAATCTACCAAAAAATAGTGCCCACCTGGCTTGACGGGGATTGAGCTGCTTCGCTGACTGGATGTATGCAAGATTTTTATGATCCGTCCAAACGATGAAGGGTTGTTCCGCCCCCTCCAACCAATGCCGCCACTCCTCGAGAGCCAGCTTAACGGCGAGCAGTTCACGATTGCCAACATCATTCCTCTCTGCCTGAGAAAGTTTTCGTGAAAGAAAAGCACAGGGATGCAGTTTGTTATCTTCAGGTGAACGTTGTGACAACACCGCACCTACCCCAGTGTCAGATGCGTCCACCTCCACGACAAACTGGCGGTCGGGGTCAGGCTGCATCAAAATGGGAGCCGAGGCGAAGCGATGTTTCAGCTCTTCGAACGCTGATTCGGCCCCTTCATTCCAAGCGAACAGTAGTGAGATGGAGGCGAGAGCGGTGAGTGGCGCAGCAATGCGGCTGTAGTCCTTGATGAACCTCCTGTAGAAGTTCGCAAACCCCAAGAATCGTTGAAGTTGTTTGCGGGTGGAGGGGGCTGGCCAGTCCGTGACAGCAGAGATCTTAGCTGGGTCCATCCGCAACTCCCCTTGAGCTATTATGTAACCCAAAAAAGAGGTTTCAGACACATGAAATTCACATTTCTCCATCTTCACAAATAGTTTGTTCTCCAACAACCTTTGCAACACCTGGCGCACATGCAGTTCATGTTCCTGGGAGGACTCTGAGAAAATCAGGATATCATCCAGATAGACAAAAACAAAACGATTCAACATGTCCCGAAGGACATCATTCACCAGTGCCTGAAAAACAGCAGGGGCATTACACAAACCAAAAGGCATAACCAGATACCTAAAATGTCCCAAGGGTGTGTTGAAGGCAGTCTTCCATTCATCGCCCTTACGAATGCGCACCAGGTGATACGCATTTCGTAGATCCAGTTTCGTAAAGATAGTTGCACCATGAAGGAGGGGAAAAACAGAATTAATTAAAGGCAGAGAATATTTGTTCTTAATGGTGATGTTGTTAAGTCCACGGAAATCAATACAGGGTCTGAGGGTCTTATCCTTCTTTCCAACAAAAAAGAATCCCGCTCCTACAGGTGACGAGGAAGGACGAATAATACCTGCCGCCAAGGAGTCCCGAATGTAGTTCTCCATAGCCTCCGACTCCGGGCGGGAGAGATTGTACAGGCGACTGTTAGGGAGAGGGGCTCCTGGCTGGAGGTCAATGGCGCAGTCGTATGGCCGGTGAGGAGGAAGAGAAGTAGCTCTGTTTGCAGAAAACGGATGCCAGGTCATGATACACGTCAGGGACAGCAGAGAGATCCATGGACTCCAGTGGAGGTTGAGGCACAGTGCTGGCAGGGGTCTGAGCAGAACACAAACAGTTCACATGACAAAATGTGCTCCATGAAACAATTCTACCTGTCACCCAATCAATGTGTGGATTGTGTCTTATGAGCCAGGGGATACCAAGGACCAGGGGGGGGTCTGTGGGCAGTCAATTATGTGAAATTGAATGTTCTCCTGATGATTACCCGACACTCTGAGACAAACAGGCACAGTCTGATGAGTAATACGGGTCAACAATTGTCCATTTAGACCCTTAGCCTGCAGCGGACGGTCCATAAGAACAGTCTCTAAATCCATTTGTTGAACCAACTCTCGATCAAAAAAGCTTTCAACGGCACCAGAGTCAACCAGCGCACTAACAGGGAAATTCTGGGACTGCCACTGGAGGGATGCCTGGAGCAGAATGCGGGGAGAAGAGGAAGAATCCGCTGCTCGGCTCACCAAAACTTCTCCCATTAATGATGAGCCGGCCCTTTTCCCGGACGAACTGGGCAGGAAGGAACGAAATGACCAGCTTCTCCACAATACAGGCATACACGAGCCCGAATACGACGTGCACGCTCCTCTGAGGACAACCGTGCACGACCCACCTCCATGGCTTCGGGTTCAGTGCTCCTAGTATTGACTCGGGAAGACTCGGCCTTCTCCGTAGGGAAGAGGCGGGGAGGAGTTGGTTGACGACAGACAGGTCGCTTGGAACTAACACTCCTCTCCCGGCGGCGCTCCCGAATCCGATTATCCAACCTGATGGTGAGTGAAATAAGATTATCCAGCGTAGGCGATTCATCATATGACACCAATTCATCTTTCAAAGTCGCAGACAAAGCATTAATGAACACTCCTTGTAATGCCTCGTCATTCCAACCACTCACTGCCGCTAAAGTCCGAAACTCCACTGCCATCTCCGCCACACTGCGAGACCCCTGCCGAAGAGAAAACAACCGTTTAGCAGCCTCCTTGCCCCGTACGGGATGGTCGAAAACCTTCCTCATCTCAGTGGTGAAGGCAACGTAAGCGTTGCAAATGTCCGACTGACTCTCCCAGACCGCGGATCCCCAAGAACGAGCGGAACCGCTAGTAGAGTTGATAAGGTAGGCAATACGGGCTCTTTCTGAGGCGTAGGTGAGGGGCTGTTGTTCAAACACTAACGAGCATTGAGTCAAAAAATCACCACAGGTTCCCATGTTCCCGTCATAGCGCTCTGGAGCAGGAACAAAAGGCTCTCTGATCTGGGCTGGAGGAGCAGGAAAAACAGGCGGAGCAGGAGAAGGAGCAGTTTGTATGCCATGAACGAGGGGTGCATTATTAACTTGGGTAGTAAGGGCAGACACTTGATTGGTGAGTACTTGAACCTGATTAAGCAGCATCTGACTGTTCTCAGAAATAGTCTTAAACAAAGTATCATGTTGGCCAAGTAAAATGCCCTGATTGGCTATGGCAGTCCGAATTTGAGTGCACTCTGGGGTGGTATCTGAGCTGCTGTCTGCTGGGTTCATGTTGGTCAGATCATACTGTCATGATTTAACTGGATATGAACCCAAATGCAGACAACTACACCGAGCCAGAGAAGGTTTAACAGGTTTATTACAAAGTAAAATTGTCCAGGTTTCCAAAAATAGGGGGGAAGAGCAAGTCCAGGTCTACTGGGAGGGTAACAGATCCAGGTTCTGAGCAGGGTTGGTACCGTAACGTCCTAGTGTCCGGGGTGAGTCCAAAAGGGAAGTCCAGTAGAGGTAAACAGGATGGTGGTGGCAGGAGTGAAGCGGAGGCAGGAGTCAGGTTCCAATAATCTGTGGCACAGGAGAAATGTAAATAGAACAGGCCAAAAACACAAAGAGCGAAAACAAGCAGGTTGAACCAGCAGCGAGACTAACATGGTTGTCTTGACTATGATCTGACGATGAGTGGCAAGTTTGACCGGGTCTTTAAGGCTGAGGTGATTATGGTGAATGAGCTGCAGCTGGAACCCTGACTCCCGCACACCAGACTTCACTCCTGCAATCAAGAACAGACAGAGGGAAGGGGGAGAGCAGAGAGAGAGCTACCTAGCAGCAGTAGGCCTAACAATTTCACTTGCTTTGGCAATGTAAACATATGTTTCCCATGCCAATAAAGCCCTTTGCGTTTAATTGAATTGAGAGAGAGAGAGAGAAAGAAAGAGATAGATAGAGAGAGAGAGAGAGAGAGACTCAACCAAGCTCTGTCTTCTGTAAGATACATTCCTAGTGACATTCATCTTCCAATCCAAACAAATTAAACTGAATTACCGTACGGGAAAACAAAACCAAGATTGAAGAAAATCTAAAGTTGCCATAAAAGCATAAGACAATGCAGACATTTGCATTCAGTACACATCCTTATTGATAAACAAAGGATGTGTTCGTATCCATCTGATGTCACAGTCACAGTCACACACACACACACACACACACATATAGGTACGCACACACACACACACACACACACACACACACATATAGGTACGCACACACACACACACACACACACACACACACACACACAGAGAAAGAGAGAAAGAGAGGGAGAGAGGGAGAGGGAAACTCAATCAACAACCAAGCTCTGTCTTGCACAACAGAAATTCCTAGTGACATTCATCTTCCAATCCAAACAAATTAAACTGAATTACCGTAAGGGAAAACAAAACCAAGATTGAAGAAAATATAAAGCTGGCATCAGAACACAAGACAATGGAAAAACAGCCTTCATTCTAGCTGCAATTAATCCGTGTGATGACATGTTAGTAGTTGGCCATGCTGACAGCTCTGAAGCATGCTTGATCATGAAGACATGGTTTTGTTTTCTGACTACATCCCAACAACCATTGAAGTCTGTCCGTGTTTATATAGCCGCTGTGATGCACTGCCCATTCAGTATCTAACAGTACCAGCCAACATCAAGACCCACATCTCCCATGATGACTTAGGCCTTCAGAGTTCTACATAGAGTTGCAAAATTACGATTACTTTCCCAAATTTCCCTGGTTTTCCAGAAATCCCAGTTAATAAGCAGGATGCGTAGCTGCCCTGCTAATACCCACCAATGGTTTCCCACGTGTTACTGTATTAAGATGCGTAGCTGCCCTGCTAATACCCACCAATGGGCCTGTAGCCAGACAGGGAGCCGGGCAGCTAAACGGGGAGTGGGTGAGTGGTGGGTGGTGGCTGCTGTGATATGGTGGGATGAGAGGTTTTGTTGTCTCTACATCTGTCTCTCATTCTCTGTATCTCTGCACACACACACACACACACTGGCTGACAAAGGGAGGCTCTCTCTCAGATCACTCTCTAGGGTTGACAGACATTTGCACAGCAGCTCTCTTTGATCCTTGTTGCATCGCCCAATTACCACTGTAAATATGTTCCAAATGGCACCCTATTCCCTATATGGTGCACTACTTTTGACCAGGACCCATAGGACTGGTCAAAAATAGGTAATAGAGTGCCATTTGGGACGCAAGCCATGCCTCTTCAGAAGGTATCTCTCTCCTCTCCTCTCTTCAGAAGGTATCTCTCTCCTCTCCTCTCTTCAGAAGGTATCTCTCTCCTCTCCTCTCTTTAGAAGGTATCTCTCTCCTCTCCTCTCTTCAGAAGGTATCTCTCTCCTCTCCTCTCTTCAGAAGGTATCTCTCTCCTCTCCTCTCTTCAGAAGGTATCTCTCTCCTCTCCTCTCTTCAGAAGGTATCTCTCTCCTCTCCTCTCTTTAGAAGGTATCTCTCTCCTCTCCTCTCTTCAGAAGGTATCTCTCTCCTCTCCTCTCTTCAGAAGGTATCTCTCTCCTCTCCTCTCTTCAGAAGGTATCTCTCTCCTCTCCTCTCTTCAGAAGGTATCTCTCTCCTCTCCTCTCTTCAGAAGGTATCTCTCTCCTCTCCTCTCTTCAGAAGGTATCTCTCTCCTCTCCTCTCTTCAGAAGGTATATCTCTCCTCTCCTCTCTTCAGAAGGTATCTCTCTCCTCTCCTCTCTTCAGAAGGTATCTCTCTCCTCTCCTCTCTTTAGAAGGTATCTCTCTCCTCTCCTCTCTTCAGAAGGTATCTCTCTCCTCTCCTCTCTTTAGAAGGTATCTCTCTCCTCTCCTCTCTTTAGAAGGTATCTCTCTCCTCTCCTCTCTTCAGAAGGTATCTCTCTCCTCTCCTCTATTTAGAAGGTATCTCTCTCCTCTCCTCTCTTTAGAAGGTATCTCTCTCCTCTCCTCTCTTCAGAAGGTATCTCTCTCCTCTCCTCTCTTCAGAAGGTATCTCTCTCCTCTCCTCTCTTCAGAAGGTATCTCTCTCCTCTCCTCTCTTCAGAAGGTATCTCTCTCCTCTCCTCTCTTTAGAAGGTATCTCTCTCCTCTCCTCTCTTTAGAAGGTATCTCTCTCCTCTCCTCTCTTTAGAAGGTATCTCTCTCCTCTCCTCTCTTTAGAAGGTATCTCTCTCCTCTCCTCTCTTCAGAAGGTATCTCTCTCCTCTCCTCTCTTCAGAAGGTATCTCTCTCCTCTCCTCTCTTTAGAAGGTATCTCTCTCCTCTCCTCTCTTCAGAAGGTATCTCTCTCCTCTCCTCTCTTCAGAAGGTATCTCTCTCCTCTCCTCTCTTCAGAAGGTATCTCTCTCCTCTCCTCTCTTTAGAAGGTATCTCTCTCCTCTCCTCTCTTCAGAAGGTATCTCTCTCCTCTCCTCTCTTCAGAAGGTATCTCTCTCCTCTCCTCTCTTTAGAAGGTATCTCTCTCCTCTCCTCTCTTCAGAAGGTATCTCTCTCCTCTCCTCTCTTCAGAAGGTATCTCTCTCCTCTCCTCTCTTCAGAAGGTATCTCTCTCCTCTCCTCTCTTTAGAAGGTATCTCTCTCCTCTCCTCTCTTTAGAAGGTATCTCTCCTCTCCTCTCTTTAGAAGGTATCTCTCTCCTCTCCTCTCTTTAGAAGGTATCTCTCCTCTCCTCTCTTTAGAAGGTATCTCTCTCCTCTCCTCTCTTTAGAAGGTATCTCTCCTCTCCTCTCTTTAGAAGGTATCTCTCTCCTCTCCTCTCTTTAGAAGGTATCTCTCCTCTCCTCTCTTTAGAAGGTATCTCTCTCCTCTCCTCTCTTTAGAAGGTATCTCTCCTCTCCTCTCTTTAGAAGGTATCTCTCTCCTCTCCTCTCTTTAGAAGGTATCTCTCTCCTCTCCTCTCTTTAGAAGGTATCTCTCTCCTCTCCTCTCTTTAGAAGGTATCTCTCTCCTCTCCTCTCTTCAGAAGGTATCTCTCTCCTCTCCTCTCTTCAGAAGGTATCTCTCTCCTCTCTTCTCTTCAGAAGGTATCTCTCTCCTCTCCTCTCTTCAGAAGGTATCTCTCTCCTCTCCTCTCTTCAGAAGGTATCTCTCTCCTCTCCTCTCTTCAGAAGGTATCTCTCTCCTCTCCTCTCTTCAGAAGGTATCTCTCTCCTCTCCTCTCTTCAGAAGGTATCTCTCTCCTCTCCTCTCTTCAGAAGGTATCTCTCTCCTCTCCTCTCTTCAGAAGGTATCTCTCTCCTCTCCTCTCTTTAGAAGGTATCTCTCTCCTCTCCTCTCTTCAGAAGGTATCTCTCTCCTCTCCTCTCTTCAGAAGGTATCTCTCTCCTCTCCTCTCTTCAGAAGGTATCTCTCTCCTCTCCTCTCTTCAGAAGGTATCTCTCTCCTCACCTCTCTTCAGAAGGTATCTCTCTCCTCTCCTCTCTTCAGAAGGTATCTCTCTCCTCTCCTCTCTTTAGAAGGTATCTCTCTCCTCTCCTCTCTTCAGAAGGTATCTCTCTCCTCTCTTCAGAAGGTATCTCTCTCCTCTCCTCTCTTCAGAAGGTATCTCTCTCCTCTCTTCAGAAGGTATCTCTCTCCTCTCCTCTCTTCAGAAGGTATCTCTCTCCTCTCCTCTCTTTAGAAGGTATCTCTCTCCTCTCCTCTCTTCAGAAGGTATCTCTCTCCTCACCTCTCTTCAGAAGGTATCTCTCTCCTCTCCTCTCTTCAGAAGGTATCTCTCTCCTCTCCTCTCTTTAGAAGGTATCTCTCTCCTCTCCTCTCTTCAGAAGGTATCTCTCTCCTCTCTTCAGAAGGTATCTCTCTCCTCTCCTCTCTTCAGAAGGTATCTCTCTCCTCTCTTTCAGAAGGTATCTCTCTCCTCTCCTCTCTTCAGAAGGTATCTCTCTCCTCTCCTCTCTTTAGAAGGTATCTCTCTCCTCTCCTCTCTTTAGAAGGTATCTCTCTCCTCTCCTCTCTTTAGAAGGTATCTCTCTCCTCTCCTCTCTTCAGAAGGTATCTCTCTCCTCTCCTCTCTTCAGAAGGTATCTCTCTCCTCTCCTCTCTTCAGAAGGTATCTCTCTCCTCTCCTCTCTTTAGAAGGTATCTCTCTCCTCTCCTCTCTTCAGAAGGTATCTCTCTCCTCTCTTCAGAAGGTATCTCTCTCCTCTCCTCTCTTCAGAAGGTATCTCTCTCCTCTCTTCAGAAGGTATCTCTCTCCTCTCCTCTCTTCAGAAGGTATCTCTCTCCTCTCCTCTCTTCAGAAGGTATCTCTCTCCTCTCTTCAGAAGGTATCTCTCTCCTCTCCTCTCTTCAGAAGGTATCTCTCTCCTCTCCTCTCTTTAGAAGGTATCTCTCTCCTCTCCTCTCTTCAGAAGGTATCTCTCTCCTCTCTTTAAAAGGTATCTCTCTCCTCTCCTCTCTTCAGAAGGTATCTCTCTCCTCTCCTCTCTTTAGAAGGTATCTCTCTCCTCTCCTCTCTTCAGAAGGTATCTCTCTCCTCTCCTCTCTTCAGAAGGTATCTCTCTCCTCTCCTCTCTTTAGAAGGTATCTCTCCTCTCCTCTCTTTAGAAGGTATCTCTCTCCTCTCCTCTCTTTAGAAGGTATCTCTCTCCTCTCCTCTCTTCAGAAGGTATCTCTCTCCTCTCCTCTCTTCAGAAGGTATCTCTCTCCTCTCCTCTCTTTAGAAGGTATCTCTCTCCTCTCCTCTCTTCAGAAGGTATCTCTCTCCTCTCCTCTCTTCAGAAGGTATCTCTCTCCTCTCCTCTCTTTAGAAGGTATCTCTCTCCTCTCCTCTCTTCAGAAGGTATCTCTCTCCTCTCCTCTCTTCAGAAGGTATCTCTCTCCTCTCCTCTCTTCAGAAGGTATCTCTCTCCTCTCCTCTCTTTAGAAGGTATCTCTCTCCTCTCCTCTCTTCAGAAGGTATCTCTCTCCTCTCCTCTCTTCAGAAGGTATCTCTCTCCTCTCCTCTCTTCAGAAGGTATCTCTCTCCTCTCCTCTCTTCAGAAGGTATCTCTCTCCTCTCCTCTCTTTAGAAGGTATCTCTCTCCTCTCCTCTCTTTAGAAGGTATCTCTCTCCTCTCCTCTCTTTAGAAGGTATCTCTCTCCTCTCCTCTCTTTAGAAGGTATCTCTCTCCTCTCCTCTCTTCAGAAGGTATCTCTCTCCTCTCCTCTCTTCAGAAGGTATCTCTCTCCTCTCCTCTCTTCAGAAGGTATCTCTCTCCTCTCCTCTCTTCAGAAGGTATCTCTCTCCTCTCCTCTCTTTAGAAGGTATCTCTCTCCTCTCCTCTCTTCAGAAGGTATCTCTCTCCTCTCCTCTCTTCAGAAGGTATCTCTCTCCTCTCCTCTCTTTAGAAGGTATCTCTCTCCTCTTCCTCTCTTTAGAAGGTATCTCTCTCCTCTCCTCTCTTCAGAAGGTATCTCTCTCCTCTCCTCTCTTTAGAAGGTATCTCTCTCCTCTCCTCTCTTCAGAAGGTATCTCTCTCCTCTCCTCTCTTTAGAAGGTATCTCTCCTCTCCTCTCTTTAGAAGGTATCTCTCTCCTCTCCTCTCTTTAGAAGGTATCTCTCTCCTCTCCTCTCTTCAGAAGGTATCTCTCTCCTCTCCTCTCTTCAGAAGGTATCTCTCTCCTCTCCTCTCTTCAGAAGGTATCTCTCTCCTCTCCTCTCTTTAGAAGGTATCTCTCTCCTCTCCTCTCTTCAGAAGGTATCTCTCTCCTCTCCTCTCTTCAGAAGGTATCTCTCTCCTCTCCTCTCTTCAGAAGGTATCTCTCTCCTCTCTCTCTTCAGAAGGTATCTCTCTCCTCTCCTCTCTTCAGAAGGTATCTCTCTCCTCTCCTCTCTTTAGAAGGTATCTCTCTCCTCTCCTCTCTTCAGAAGGTATCTCTCTCCTCCTCTCTTAGAAGGTATCTCTCTCCTCTCCTCTCTTCAGAAGGTATCTCTCTCCTCTCCTCTCTTTAGAAGGTATCTCTCTCCTCTCCTCTCTTCAGAAGGTATCTCTCTCCTCTCCTCTCTTCAGAAGGTATCTCTCTCCTCTCCTCTCTTTAGAAGGTATCTCTCTCTCTCCTCTCTTCAGAAGGTATCTCTCTCCTCTCCTCTCTTTAGAAGGTATCTCTCTCCTCTCCTCTCTTCAGAAGGTATCTCTCTCCTCTCCTCTCTTCAGAAGGTATCTCTCTCCTCTCCTCTCTTTAGAAGGTATCTCTCTCCTCTCCTCTCTTCAGAAGGTATCTCTCTCCTCTCCTCTCTTCAGAAGGTATCTCTCTCCTCTCCTCTCTTCAGAAGGTATCTCTCTCCTCTCCTCTCTTCAGAAGGTATCTCTCTCCTCTCCTCTCTTCAGAAGGTATCTCTCTCCTCTCCTCTCTTCAGAAGGTATCTCTCTCCTCTCCTCTCTTTAGAAGGTATCTCTCTCCTCTCCTCTCTTCAGAAGGTATCTCTCTCCTCTCCTCTCTTCAGAAGGTATCTCTCTCCTCTCCTCTCTTCAGAAGGTATCTCTCTCCTCTCCTCTCTTCAGAAGGTATCTCTCTCCTCTCCTCTCTTTAGAAGGTATCTCTCTCCTCTCCTCTCTTCAGAAGGTATCTCTCTCCTCTCCTCTCTTCAGAAGGTATCTCTCTCCTCTCCTCTCTTCAGAAGGTATCTCTCTCCTCTCCTCTCTTCAGAAGGTATCTCTCTCCTCTCCTCTCTTCAGAAGGTATCTCTCTCCTCTCCTCTCTTCAGAAGGTATCTCTCTCCTCTCCTCTCTTTAGAAGGTATCTCTCTCCTCTCCTCTCTTCAGAAGGTATCTCTCTCCTCTCCTCTCTTCAGAAGGTATCTCTCTCCTCTCCTCTCTTCAGAAGGTATCTCTCTCCTCTCCTCTCTTTAGAAGGTATCTCTCTCCTCTCCTCTCTTCAGAAGGTATCTCTCTCCTCTCCTCTCTTTAGAAGGTATCTCTCTCCTCTCCTCTCTTCAGAAGGTATCTCTCTCCTCTCCTCTCTTTCAGAAGGTATCTCTCTCCTCTCCTCTCTTCAGAAGGTATCTCTCTCCTCTCCTCTCTTCAGAAGGTATCTCTCTCCTCTCCTCTCTTCAGAAGGTATCTCTCTCCTCTCCTCTCTTCAGAAGGTATCTCTCTCCTCTCCTCTCTTCAGAAGGTATCTCTCTCCTCTCCTCTCTTTAGAAGGTATCTCTCTCCTCTCCTCTCTTTAGAAGGTATCTCTCTCCTCTCCTCTCTTCAGAAGGTATCTCTCTCCTCTCCTCTCTTCAGAAGGTATCTCTCTCCTCTCCTCTCTTCAGAAGGTATCTCTCTCCTCTCCTCTCTTCAGAAGGTATCTCTCTCCTCTCCTCTCTTCAGAAGGTATCTCTCTCCTCTCCTCTCTTTAGAAGGTATCTCTCTCCTCTCCTCTCTTCAGAAGGTATCTCTCTCCTCTCCTCTCTTCAGAAGGTATCTCTCTCCTCTCCTCTCTTCAGAAGGTATCTCTCTCCTCTCCTCTCTTCAGAAGGTATCTCTCTCCTCTCCTCTCTTCAGAAGGTATCTCTCTCCTCTCCTCTCTTCAGAAGGTATCTCTCTCCTCTCCTCTCTTCAGAAGGTATCTCTCTCCTCTCCTCTCTTCAGAAGGTATCTCTCTCCTCTCCTCTCTTCAGAAGGTATCTCTCTCCTCTCCTCTCTTCAGAAGGTATCTCTCTCCTCTCCTCTCTTCAGAAGGTATCTCTCTCCTCTCCTCTCTTCAGAAGGTATCTCTCTCCTCTCCTCTCTTCAGAAGGTATCTCTCTCCTCTCCTCTCTTCAGAAGGTATCTCTCTCCTCTCCTCTCTTCAGAAGGTATCTCTCTCCTCTCCTCTCTTCAGAAGGTATCTCTCTCCTCTCCTCTCTTCAGAAGGTATCTCTCTCCTCTCCTCTCTTCAGAAGGTATCTCTCTCCTCTCCTCTCTTCAGAAGGTATCTCTCTCCTCTCCTCTCTTCAGAAGGTATCTCTCTCCTCTCCTCTCTTCAGAAGGTATCTCTCTCCTCTCCTCTCTTCAGAAGGTATCTCTCTCCTCTCCTCTCTTCAGAAGGTATCTCTC
>NC_140000.1:2161890-2219187 GCF_964263955.1 Coregonus lavaretus | reverse complement strand
TCCTCTCCTCTCTTTAGAAGGTATCTCTCTCCTCTCCTCTCTTCAGAAGGTATCTCTCTCCTCTCCTCTCTTCAGAAGGTATCTCTCTCCTCTCCTCTCTTCAGAAGGTATCTCTCTCCTCTCCTCTCTTCAGAAGGTATCTCTCTCCTCTCCTCTCTTTAGAAGGTATCTCTCTCCTCTCCTCTCTTCAGAAGGTATCTCTCTCCTCTCCTCTCTTCAGAAGGTATCTCTCTCCTCTCCTCTCTTAGAAGGTATCTCTCTCCTCTCCTCTCTTCAGAAGGTATCTCTCTCCTCTCCTCTCTTCAGAAGGTATCTCTCTCCTCTCCTCTCTTCAGAAGGTATCTCTCTCCTCTCCTCTCTTCAGAAGGTATCTCTCTCCTCTCCTCTCTTCAGAAGGTATCTCTCTCCTCTCCTCTCTTCAGAAGGTATCTCTCTCCTCTCCTCTCTTCAGAAGGTATCTCTCTCCTCTCCTCTCTTCAGAAGGTATCTCTCTCCTCTCCTCTCTTCAGAAGGTATCTCTCTCCTCTCCTCTCTTCAGAAGGTATCTCTCTCCTCTCCTCTCTTCAGAAGGTATCTCTCTCCTCTCCTCTCTTAGAAGGTATCTCTCTCCTCTCTCTCTTCAGAAGGTATCTCTCTCCTCTCCTCTCTTCAGAAGGTATCTCTCTCCTCTCCTCTCTTCAGAAGGTATCTCTCTCCTCTCCTCTCTTCAGAAGGTATCTCTCTCCTCTCCTCTCTTTAGAAGGTATCTCTCTCCTCTCCTCTCTTCAGAAGGTATCTCTCTCCTCTCCTCTCTTCAGAAGGTATCTCTCTCCTCTCCTCTCTTCAGAAGGTATCTCTCTCCTCTCCTCTCTTCAGAAGGTATCTCTCTCCTCTCCTCTCTTTAGAAGGTATCTCTCTCCTCTCCTCTCTTCAGAAGGTATCTCTCTCCTCTCCTCTCTTCAGAAGGTATCTCTCTCCTCTCCTCTCTTCAGAAGGTATCTCTCTCCTCTCCTCTCTTCAGAAGGTATCTCTCTCCTCTCCTCTCTTCAGAAGGTATCTCTCTCCTCTCCTCTCTTAGAAGGTATCTCTCTCCTCTCCTCTCTTTAGAAGGTATCTCTCTCCTCTCCTCTCTTTTTATAGAAGGTATCTCTCCTACTCCCTCCTCTCTTCAGAAGGTATCTCTCTCCTCTCCTCTCTTTAGAAGGTATCTCTCTCCTCTCCTCTCTTCAGAAGGTATCTCTCTCCTCTCCTCTCTTCAGAAGGTATCTCTCTCCTCTCCTCTCTTTAGAAGGTATCTCTCTCCTCTCCTCTCTTCAGAAGGTATCTCTCTCCTCTCCTCTCTTTCAGAAGGTATCTCTCTCCTCTCCTCTCTTTAGAAGGTATCTCTCTCCTCTCCTCTCTTCAGAAGGTATCTCTCTCCTCTCCTCTCTTTAGAAGGTATCTCTCTCCTCCTCTTCTTTAGAAGGTATCTCTCTCCTCTCCTCTCTTTAGAAGGTATCTCTCTCCTCTCCTCTCTTCAGAAGGTATCTCTCTCCTCTCCTCTCTTTAGAAGGTATCTCTCTCCTCTCCTCTCTTAGAAGGTATCTCTCTCCTCTCCTCTCTTCAGAAGGTATCTCTCTCCTCTCCTCTCTTAGAAGGTATCTCTCTCCTCTCCTCTCTTCAGAAGGTATCTCTCTCCTCTCCTCTCTTTAGAAGGTATCTCTCTCCTCTCTCTTCAGAAGGTATCTCTCTCCTCTCCTCTCTTTAGAAGGTATCTCTCTCCTCTCCTCTCTTCAGAAGGTATCTCTCTCCTCTCCTCTCTTCAGAAGGTATCTCTCTCCTCTCCTCTCTTTAGAAGGTATCTCTCTCCTCTCCTCTCTTCAGAAGGTATCTCTCTCCTCTCCTCTCTTCAGAAGGTATCTCTCTCCTCTCCTCTCTTTAGAAGGTATCTCTCTCCTCTCCTCTCTTCAGAAGGTATCTCTCTCCTCTCCTCTCTTTAGAAGGTATCTCTCTCCTCTCCTCTCTTCAGAAGGTATCTCTCTCCTCTCCTCTCTTCAGAAGGTATCTCTCTCCTCTCCTCTCTTTAGAAGGTATCTCTCTCCTCTCCTCTCTTCAGAAGGTATCTCTCTCCTCTCCTCTCTTTAGAAGGTATCTCTCTCCTCTCCTCTCTTCAGAAGGTATCTCTCTCCTCTCCTCTCTTTAGAAGGTATCTCTCTCCTCTCCTCTCTTCAGAAGGTATCTCTCTCCTCTCCTCTCTTCAGAAGGTATCTCTCTCCTCTCCTCTCTTCAGAAGGTATCTCTCTCCTCTCCTCTCTTCAGAAGGTACTCTCTCTCCTCTCCTCTCTGGTTGTATCTCTCTCCTCTCCTCTCTTTAGAAGGTATCTCTCTCCTCTCCTCTCTTTAGAAGGTATCTCTCTCCTCTCTTCAGAATGTATCTCTCTCCTCTCCTCTCTTTAGAAGGTATCTCTCTCCTCTCTTTAGAAGGTATCTCTCTCCTCTCCTCTCTTCAGAAGGTATCTCTCTCCTCTCCTCTCTTTAGAAGGTATCTCTCTCCTCTCTTCAGAAGGTATCTCTCTCCTCTCCTCTCTTTAGAAGGTATCTCTCTCCTCTCTTTAGAAGGTATCTCTCTCCTCTCTTCAGAAGGTATCTCTCTCCTCTCCTCTCTTTAGAAGGTATCTCTCTCCTCTCTTTAGAAGGTATCTCTCTCCTCTCCTCTCTTCAGAAGGTATCTCTCTCCTCTCCTCTCTTTAGAAGGTATCTCTCTCCTCTCCTCTCTTCAGAAGGTATCTCTCTCCTCTCCTCTCTTCAGAAGGTATCTCTCTCCTCTCCTCTCTTCAGAAGGTATCTCTCTCCTCTCCTCTCTTCAGAAGGTATCTCTCTCCTCTCCTCTCTTTAGAAGGTATCTCTCTCCTCTCCTCTCTTCAGAAGGTATCTCTCTCCTCTCCTCTCTTTAGAAGGTATCTCTCTCCTCTCCTCTCTTTAGAAGGTATCTCTCTTCTCTCCTCTCTTTAGAAGGTATCTCTCTCCTCTCCTCTCTTCAGAAGGTATCTCTCTCCTCTCCTCTATTTAGAAGGTATCTCTCTCCTCTCCTCTCTTTAGAAGGTATCTCTCTCCTCTCCTCTCTTCAGAAGGTATCTCTCTCCTCTCCTCTCTTCAGAAGGTATCTCTCTCCTCTCCTCTCTTCAGAAGGTATCTCTCTCCTCTCCTCTCTTCAGAAGGTATCTCTCTCCTCTCCTCTCGTTTAACTTTTGCTTAACCATGTATTAGATCGTAGGTAGGTAGTTAGCTGTAGTTAGGTATTGTATTTATTGTAGGTTAGTATTGTTGTTATTGTAGCTTTCCGTGGGTAATTGTGGGTTAGTATCGAGGCACGAAGCTAGCTAGCTAGCGGGTAGCTATTGGTAACGATTAGCAACGCTGGAGAGCTGGTTTCAACGTTTAATTATTATTATTTATTTTTTTTGCTGCGTTGTGAAGGGAACTCGACACGGACTTGAATTGTCTGTTTGGTGTGCTGACACACTCTTGGCAGTTTGCTGTGGCCAGGTGTTGATGCTAAGTTGTGTGTTAATGGATGCTAGCTTGCAGGTTGGCTGCGGCGTCATAGCTAGGCTTCGTGGGTTGTTGTGGGTAGTTACTGTGTCTTGGCAGTGTCCTCGGCCGTGCCAGCTGTAGCACGAAGCTAGCTAGCTAGCCGTTCTTCAAACAGAGTCGACACAGTGGCCATTGCTAGCTACCCAACATGACCATCTGGCTGTACTGTAGTAGCTAACCACAATTTACTTGTCCTAGCTAGCCAACGTCTAATCATTGCTGCGTCATGTAAGGAACTTGACACAGACACGAATGATCTGTTTAGTGTGTTATCACAATATTGGTGGTTTGTTGTGACCAAGTGTTGGCGCTAAACGGTGTGTTATTGTTATTGGATGCTAGTCTGCTAGTTGGCTATGGAGTCATAGTTGGCTAGCTGAACAAAGTGGGTTGAGTCTATTCCTTTAAACATTGAACCGCTGTGGTTCACAACAATTCTGATTTCCAAAGGCGGAAGTTGGGAGAGTTTTTTCTTCGGGTGGTTCAGTGAAACAATTTTAGTTTCCGAGGTAGAAGTTTTGGTG
This sequence comes from Coregonus lavaretus, assembly GCF_964263955.1. Lineage (NCBI taxonomy): Eukaryota > Metazoa > Chordata > Actinopteri > Salmoniformes > Salmonidae > Coregonus > Coregonus lavaretus. The sequence goes on along the minus strand of NC_140000.1, from coordinate 2,215,111 downwards.
AGGGAGGCCCTGCTCTCTCCGCTCCCAGATGCTTAGCCCATTTCATTCCGATCTCCTCTGCATTTTTGTAGCCATTTGCTACAGCCTGTCAACTATGCCTCTGCCTATCCCTGTTCTCTCCTCTCTGCACAGGCTACACAAACGCACCACACCGCGTGGCTGCTGCCTCTCCAATCTGGTGGTCCCTGCACGCACCACCCACGTGGAGTTCCAGGTCGCAGGCAGCCTCTGGAACTGCCGTTCTGCTGCCAACAAAGCTGACTTCATCCCAGCCTATGCCAACCTCCAGTCCCTCGACTTCCTGGCGCTGACGGAAACATGGATCACCACTGAAAACACCGCTACTCCTACTGCTCTCTCCTCGTCTGACCATGTGTTCTCGCATACCCCGAGAGCATCTGGTCAGAGGGGTGGTGGTACAGGAATCCTCATCTCTCCCAAGTGGACATTCTCAATTTTTCCCCTAACCCATCTGTCTATCTCCTCATTTGAATTCCATGCTGTCACAGTCACTAGCCCATTTAAGCTTAATATCCTTGTCATCTATCGCCCTCCAGGTTCCCTTGGAGAGTTCATCAATGAGCTTGACGCCTTGATAAGTTCCTTCCCTGAGGATGGCTCACCCCTCACAGTTTTGGGGGATTTCAACCTCCCTATGTCCACATTTGACTCATTTCTCTCTGCCTCCTTCTTTCCACTCCTCTCCTCTTTTGACCTCACCCTCTCACCGTCCCCCCCTACTCACAAGGCAGGCAATACGCTTGACCTCATCTTCACTAGATGCTGCTCCTCTACTAATCTCACTGCAACTCCCCTCCAAGTCTCCGACCACTACTTTGTTTCCTTTTCTCTCTCACTCTCCTCCCACACTACTCACTCTGCCCCTACACAGATGGTAATGCGCCGCCGCAACCTTCGCTCTCTCTCTCCCACTACTCTCTCCTCTTCCATCCTATCATCTCTTCCCTCTGCTCAATCCTTCTCCCTCCAATCTCCTGATTCTGCCTCCTCAACCCTCCTCTCCTCCCTTTCTGCATCCTTTGACTCTCTGTGTCCCCTATCCTCCCGGCCGGCTCGGTCCTCCCCTCCAGCTCCGTGGCTTGATGACTCATTGCGAGCTCACAGAACAGAGCTCCGGGCAGCGGAGCGGAAATGGAAGAAAACTAAACTCCCTGCCGACCTGGCATCTTTTCACTCCCTCCTCTCTACATTTTCTTCATCTGTTTCTGCTGCTAAGGCCACCTTCTACCACTCTAAATTCCAAGCATCTGCCTCTAACCCTAGGAAGCTCTTTGCCACATTTTCCTCCCTCCTGAATCCTCCCTCCCCCCCCCCCCCCTCCTCTCTCTCTGTGGATGACTTCGTCAACCACTTTGAAAAGAAGGTTGACGACATCCGATCCTTGTTTGTTAAGTCTAATGACACTGCTGGTCCTGCTCACACTGCCCTACCCTATGCTTTGACTTCTTTCTCCCCTCTCTCTCCAGATAAGATCCTGCGACTTGTGACTGCAGGCCGCCCAACAACCTGCCCGCTTGACCCCATCCCCTCCTCCCTTCTCCAGACCATCTCCGGTGACCTTCTCCCCTACCTCACCTCGCTGATCAACTCATCCTTGACCGCTGGCCATGTCCCTTCCGTCTTCAAGAGAGCGAGAGTTACTCCCCTTCTCAAAAAACCAACACTCGACCCCACTGATGTCAACAACTACAGACCAGTATCCCTTCTTTCTTTTCTTTCCAAAACTATTGAGCGTGCCGTCTTTAGCCAACTCTCTTGCTATCTCTCTCAGAATGACCTTCTTGATCCAAACCAATCAGGTTTCAGGACTGGTCATTCAACTGAGACTGCTCTTCTCTGTGTCACAGAGACTCTCCGCACTGCTAAAGCTAACTCTCTCTCCTCTGCTCTTGTCCTTCTAGACCTGTCTGCTGCCTTTGATACTGTGAACCATCAGATCCTCCTCTCCACCCTCTCCGAAATGGGCATCTCCGGCGCGGCTCACTCCTGGATTGCGTCCTACCTGACCGGTCGCTCCTACCAAGTGGCGTGGCGGGAAGCTGTCTCCGCACCACGTGCTCTCACCACTGGTGTCCCCCAGGGATCGGTTCTGGGCCCTCTCCTTTTCTCCCTATACACCAAGTCACTTGGCTCTGTCATATCCTCACATGGCCTTTCCTATCATTGCTACGCTGACGATACACAACTAATCTTCTCCTTTCCCCCTTCTGATAACCAGGTGGCGAATCGCATCTCTGCATGTCTGGCAGACATATCAGTATGGATGACGGATCACCACCTCAAGCTGAACCCTGGCAAGACGGAGCTGCTCTTCCTCCCGGGGAAGGACTGCCCGTTCCATGATCTCGCCATCACGGTAGACAACTCCGCTGTGTCCTCCTCCCAGAGTGCGAAGAGCCTAGGCGTGACCCTGGACAACACCCTGTCGTTCTCCGCCAACATCAAGGCGGTGACCCGCTCCTGCAGGTTCATGCTCTACAACATTCGGAGAGTGCGACCCTGCCTTACACAGGAAGCGGCGCAGGTCCTGGTCCAGGCACTTGTCATCTCCCGTCTGGACTACTGCAACTCGCTGTTGGCTGGGCTCCCTGCCTGTGCCATTAAACCCCTACAACTCATCCAGAATGCCGCAGCCCGTCTGGTGTTCAACCTTCCCAAGTTCTCTCACGTCACCCCCCTCCTCCGCACACTCCACTGGCTTCCAATTGAAGCTCGCATCCGCTACAAGACCATGGTGCTTGCCTTTGGAGCAGTGAGGGGAACGGCACCCCTGTACCTTCAGGCTCTGATCAGTCCCTACACCCAAACGAGGACATTGCGTTCATCCACCTCTGGCCTGCTGGCTCCCCTTCCTCTGCGGAAGCACAGCTCCCGCTCAGCCCAGTCAAAACTGTTCGCTGCTCTGGCACCCCAATGGTGGAACAAGCTCCCTCACGACGCCAGGACAGCGGAGTCACTCACCACCTTCCGGAGACATTTGAAACCCCACCTCTTTAAGGAATACCTGGGATAGGCTAAAGTATTCCTTCTAACCCCCCCCCCCCCCCCCCAAATTGTAAAGTGGTTATCCCACTGGCTATAGGGTGAACGCACCAATTTGTGAGTCGCTCTGGCTAAGAGCGTCTGCTAAATGACGTTAATGTGCCCTTGAGCAAGGCACTTAACCCTAATTGCTCCTGTAAGTCGCTCTGGTTAAGAGCGTCTGCTAAATGACTAAAATGTAAATGTAAAATGTCTTTAGAAGGTATCTCTCTCCTCTCCTCTCTTCAGAAGGTATCTCTCTCCTCTCCTCTCTTCAGAAGGTATCTCTCTCCTCTCCTCTCTTTAGAAGGTATCTCTCTCCTCTCCTCTCTTCAGAAGGTATCTCTCTCCTCTCCTCTCTTTAGAAGGTATCTCTCTCCTCTCCTCTCTTCAGAAGGTATCTCTCTCCTCTCCTCTCTTCAGAAGGTATCTCTCTCCTCTCCTCTCTTCAGAAGGTATCTCTCTCCTCTCCTCACTTCAGAAGGTATCTCTCTCCTCTCCTCTCTTCAGAAGGTATCTCTCTCCTCTCCTCTCTTTAGAAGGTATCTCTCTCCTCTCCTCTCTTTAGAAGGTATCGCTCTCCTCTCCTTAGAAGGTATCTCTCTCCTCTCTCCTCTTTTCCTGTCCTGTCTTATCTCCTCTGTTCTCCTCTCGTCTCTGTTGTCCTGATATTCCCATCTCCCACTCATAATTAACTCATCCAACAGGCTTTTTAAATTGATGATAATTGAGCGTTTATCTCCCATTAAGTGAGGTTTGACTTCTGTGTTACAGAGATGAATGGGATGTGAAACCACCCACAGTCGTCTATTTACTACAGCAGATCACAACTGTTTATAACCAATCCCTGACATCATGAAAATGGTGGTAGGCAGAGGTAGTGGTGTCTGTTGTCTTTGTAAATCAGCGCGTCTATTCTCTACAGTGAACTACTTTTGATCAACTCTGCCATTTGGGACTAACCCGGTGTCTCATTAAGATGAGAAGGCAGGCGTGTTATCAAAGCTGCTTCTGTAGATGAGAGGAATGGAGGATGAAACAGAACCAACCCACTAGCTGCTCTCTCTGACAATTTACAGGGTCTGCATCCCAAATGGCACCCTATTCCCTATATAGCACAGCCCACTATGGGGTCCTGGTCAAAGGTTGTGCACTACATATGGAATAGGGTGCCATTTGGTACGCAAACAGGCTTTAGAAGTCTTACAGAGGATGTGGATTATTATCAGGGTTTGGTCAGCCAGTTAGACCGTTTTCAGAGGACATTTAAGGCCGGTTTCCTGGACACAGACTACATTTCTGGACTAGAAAGCATGCTTCAATGGGAACACAGAATAAAATGCTTTTTAGTCAAGAACTAAGCGTGGATATACAGGTTGGGCTGCCTCTTCCTAGAGGCAAAAGCCATGTCAGCGTTAAACAAAAGCCATGCCAGTTTATTACAAGCTGTGAATGGAGAATGAATGAATGGGCGCATCCCAAATGGCACCATATTCCCTATAGTGCACTACTTTTGACCAGAGCCTTACAGGTCCTGATCAAAAGTAGTGCACTATATAGGGAATAGGGGTGCCATTTCAGACGAACACACTCTTTTTTATTTGAAGAAGCTTCCAGCAACAATCTGTTGTAATGCATAAACCAATGTTGTAATCATCTCTCATTCAGAACAAAAGGATTTGTCAGCAAATGTTTTAACAAACCTCAAATGTCAAATCAAATCGTCCTGTCCAATTCCCTGCAGTCAATGTGTCCACATCACATCGATGTGTTTCCACCCACAGTGATTTACTATTGGCACTGGTCCTGATATTCCATTGCTTTTGGCCATGTACCTGATCAACGGTTGACAGGATAAACACAACACTGTTTGTTTTGTTTGGAGTTTTCATGGCAGTTTTCTAACCGCTTTAGAACAGTGATAAAACTGTGCAACAATAAGGCTTTTGAGTTTTCCTCTCTCTCTCTCTCTCTCTTGCTCTCTGTCTTGATTGCAGTTCAGCAGCTGCCTAATTTCTGGAGCAACAACAGAGAAGAGAAAAGGGCCTTCAGACAGAGCAATTATGGTTTTATTTATCACGCCCGTTTCTGCCACACACACACACACACGCACACACACACACACACACACACACGCACACGCACACACATGCACACACACATCACCACACACACACACGCACACACACACACGCGCACACACACACGCGCACACACACACGCACGCACACACACACACACATCACCACACACACACACGCACACACACACACACACACACACGCACACACGCACACACACACACACACACACGCGCACACACACACACGCACACACACACACACACGCACACGCACGCACACACACGCGCACACACACACGCACACACACACACACACACACACTCACAGGGTTCTGCCCCTATCTTTACCTCTGACGACTTTATAATCGTTAATCAGATTAGTGTAATGGAAAAGCAATACGCTGATTGGGTTGCAGGTGTTACTCTGTTGAATGATTATATTTCCACTAAGGGCTGATGTAGTGAAACAGGTCCAGTATATGAATGGAATTATGAATGGTGTTGAGTTAAAGACATTGTAACCAGTATATTATATTACAACACTAATGTATGTGAGAAATATGACAGGTAGAAAGAAACAGAAGAGTTGTCTAAGAGCCTTATACAATAACAACATGTAGTGCACTACTTCTGATCAGAACCCCATAGACTCTGGTCAGAAGTAGTGCACTACATAGGGAATAGGGTACCATTTGAGATGCACACCAGAGGAACCTTTGAAGTGGAGTTAAAGCTTGTTGGCCAATGACAAACAAAGAGCTCATTGTCTGAGCCCTGCAGGCTGCAGCTGACATGTAAACCAGGACAGCACAGTATTCACAGAATGCAATACATGCAGCATACGGAGAATGGGTAGAAATACCCGTCTGTACATGGAAACTTCATGTTAGAGATAATATGTGTTCTCAAATTGTATCCTATTCCCTGTATAGTGCAGTATACCCTATTCCCTGTACAGTGCATGAGACCCTATTCCCTGTATAGTGCAGTATGACCTATTCCCTGTACAGTGCAGTATACCCTATTCCCTGTATAGTACAGTATACCCTATTCCCTGTATAGTGCAGTATACCCTATTCCCTGTACAGTGCAGTATACCCTATTCCCTGTATAGTACAGTATACCCTATTCCCTGTAGAGTGCAGTATACCCTATTCCCTGTATATTGCAGTAAACCCTATTCCCTGTATAGTGCACGATACCCTGTTCCCTGTATGGTGATGTATACCCTATTCCCTGTATAGTGCAGTATACCCTATTCCCTGTATAGTGCAGTACACCCTATTCCCTGTATAGAAAATGGAACCCTATTCCCTGTATAGTGCAGTATACCAATTCCCTGTATAGTGCTGTATACCCTATTCCCTGTATAGTGCAGTATACCCTATTCCCTGTATAGCGCATGATACCCTATTCCCTGTATAGTGCAGTATACCCTATTCCCTGTATAGTGCAGTATACCCTATTCCCTGTATAGTGCAGTATACCCTATTCCCTGTATAGTGCAGTATACCATATTCCCTGTATAGTGCATGAGACCCTATTCCCTGTATAGCGCATGATACACTATTCTCTGTATAGCGCATAATACCCTATTCTCTGTATAGCGCATGATACCCTATTCCCTGTATAGTGCATGATACCCTATTCCCTGTATAGTGCATGATACCCCATTCTCTGTATAGTGCATGATACCCTATTCCCTGTATAGTACAGTATACCCTATTCCCTGTATAGTGCATGATACCCTATTCCCTGTATAGTGCATGATACCCTATTCCCTGTATAGTACAGTATACCCTATTCCCTGTATAGTGCAGTATACAATATTCCCTGTATAATAAATGGTACCCTATTCCCTGTACAGTGCAGTATACTCTATTTCCTGTACAGTGCAGTATACCCTATTCCCTGTATAGTTCATGATACCCTATTTCTTGTATAGTGCATGATACCTTATTCTCTGTATAGTGCATGATACCCCATTCTCTGTATAGTGCATACCCTATTCTCTGTATAGTGCATGATACCCTATTCCCTGTATAGTGCAGTATACCCTATTCCCTGTATAGTGCAGTACACCCTATTCCCTGTATAGTACAGTATACCCTATTCCCTATATAGTGCAGTATACCCTATTCCCTGTATAGTGCAGTACACCCTATTCCCTGTATAGTGTATTATACCCTATTCCCTGTATAGTGTATTATACCCTATTCCCTGTATAGTGCAGTACACCCTATTCCCTGTATAGTGCAGTATACCATATTCCCTGTACAGTGCAGTATACCCGATTCCCTGTACAGTGCAGTATACCCTATTCCAGTATATAGTGCAGTATACCCTATTCCCTGTACAGTGCAGTATACCCTATTATACCCTATTACTCGATTCCCTGTATAGTGCACTACTGATCAAAAGTAGTGCACTATATAGGGAATAGGGTGCCATTAGGGACACAGCAGAGATAATAACATATCCAGACTTGTCATCTTTAGATCATAAGGTAAACTACAGTATTGTTATGATCAGTCATCAGTGAGCTATAGAACAGGAAGTTACTGTAATAATAATAATAATAATAATAATAATATGCCATTTAGCAGACGCTTTTATCCAAAGCGACTTACAGTCATGCGTGCATACATTTTTTTTTGTGTAAATGGCAAAATGCACTGTAACTCACCATCAGGTGATATTGGTCTACTGTACCAATCAGAAAGGATTGCAATTCTCTTTGTTTAATTTCTGCAGGGAATAAAAAGCTCTGGCCCCATATTAATCAGATAAATAGCTGTTAGATATCAGTTAGAGAGCAAACAGGAGGGTAGCCAGAACTGGAGATGACTGTGTTATTGCGCCACCCAGTGGTCGAACACCAAAGTGCACAGGGTTTTAAAAGAAACATTTTTCCACTTCACACTTAAAGGGGAATTTCACCCCGGGGGGATCTGGCCTTGTTTTCATCAGGTCTGAGGCATTTCTAGAACAGTGAGATGTGTTTCACACATAATTGCGCAGGAGGAAGGCAGGTCTGTGCGAATTCAGAAACATCAGAGGGTTGTATTCATTAGTGCACAAAAGCAAACAGTTTTGCAACAGAATCCTTGACATCACATTATAGATTAGAGCCTCTTGGAGTAAAGCTTCCGTTGCAAATATTTTCCTACAGTGTGCACTAATGACTATGGCCTGTTAGCCAATCATGATGATATCACATGTTTATCGTGTGGGCAGTGTATTTGACAAACTCAAAATGAGACAAAGGGTGTTTTAAAGAGTTGAATAATCCAATGTTTTATATACATGTAAAAAAAGGTCAGTTATGAACATGTGTATCCTGAGTTTGAATGAAAAGACCATATGATGGTACTATACAATACATGGAACATCCTTGAGCATCAATAAACATCCACGGATTTGGAAATTAAATCAGAATTGTACATTTCCATTGAAGCTCTCCTATTTGGGGCAATTTAGAACATTGCATTGGTATTCACTTACAGTAGCAGAAAGACTGTCTGTGTTTCTGATACCACCTATCAAACGTATAGGAAACAGCATGCTCATATAGAAAACATCAGATAAGCAGACAGAGTAATGAATACATGTGCTGTAAACAACATATGGTGTGTCCCCCAAATGGCACCCTATTCCCCATATAGTGCACTAGTTTTGACCATAGCCCCTATGGGCCCTGGTGAAAAGTAGAGCAATGCATAGGGAATAGGGTGCCATTTGGGACACGCTGTCTTGGGTTAGAAAATTAAAGCTGTGTAGTCACACATATCAAGAGAGGACTGCATCTCAAGCTTAATACTGTTGCTATATAATGTGCTGAGAATGCACCTAATGTTGATGATGCTAGGCAGTAGCAACAAGAACATCAGGAAGTCTCCACAGAACATGACTGACTGGTTGATGGCAGCCATCTTGAATACAGTACTCTAGTGGTAAAATGTCTACTTTCACACACTGTCTGTGAGAAAACTAATTGGTTTGGTCAACTTTGAGTGGTCAGAAAAATAAGACTATAAATGCATATTCCTTAACCATGAAATAAAATGTACATAAAGTTTCCATCAACCGTTGGTTAAAACAGGTTCAGACTGTCTGAGACACAGTATGCGTCCCAAATGGCAACCTATTCCATATATAGTGCACTACTTTTGACCAGAGCCCTGTGGGAACTATAAAAGGGTATAGGGTGCTATTTGAGACAAAGCCACTGTAGATCACAGACAGTTGACTAGGTTGTCCCTCTCCTCTATCTGTTTGTCCACTGCTAGGTCCATGGCCCCCAGGAACCTCTCCAGGGCCACTGTCGGGGTCTGGCAACAAGAAGTCATAGACAAGTCAGATTTTTGTTGCATAGGAATGCAATGAGCAGCACCCTTTCCATATAAAAATCGTTTCATTTAGATTTATCTTCCCATAGAATTCTTCTTCAGAAAAACCTGTTTGCATTCTGCGTGAAACATTTGAAAACGTCTAAATACCTTCACAAAAAGAGCGTGGGCCAAAAAGGGTAGTTTCCTCAGCGCTCTTCCACTGAGCCCTTTGCTCTTTCTGGAAAAGTCAATAAGAGAAATAAGCGCAAAACATCATTAAATTCTACTCTGCTATAATCCAATGCACGCACACACACACACACACACACACACATTTACATTTTAGTCATTTAGCAGACGCTCTTATCCAGAGCGACTTACAGTTAGTGAGTGCATACATTTTCATACTGGCCCCCCCCTGGCCCCCCGTGGGAAACGAACCCACAACCTTGGCGTTGCAAGCGCCATGCTCTACCAACTGAGCTACACAGGGCCACTTCTCAAAGGTAGTAGCTGGGTGACAGGTCTGAGACATGAATGGCAGCGCTACTGAGGGCCAGTGTAGCTGGGTGACAGGTCTGAGACATGAATGGCAGCGCTACTGAGGGCCAGTGTAGCTGGGTGACAGGTCTGAGACATGAATGGCAGCGCTACTGAGGGCCAGTGTAGCTGGGTGACAGGTCTGAGACATGAATGGCAGCGCTACTGAGGGCCAGTGTAGCTGGGTGACAGGTCTGAGACATGAATGGCAGCGCTACTGAGGGCCAGTGTAGCTGGGTGACAGGTCTGAGACATGAATGGCAGCGCTACTGAGGGCCAGTGTAGCTGGGTGACAGGTCTGAGACATGAATGGCAGCGCTACTGAGGGCCAGTGTAGCTGGGTGACAGGTCTGAGACATGAATGGCAGCGCTACTGAGGGCCAGTGTAGCTGGGTGGCAGGTCTGAGACATGAAAGGCAGCGCTACTGAGGGCCAGTACTCACATGGCAATGTTCCTGAGAAGCAGGCTGAGCTCTGACACGTTGCTCTCCCTGAAGCCCATGGTCTCCAGCTCAAACATGGTCAGCAGTTGCTGTCTGGGGTAGATGATCTGGCACTAGACAAAAAGGGGTCAGAACACATGATTTTTACCCTCTGGGCGTATTTATTGAGGTTGACGTTTCGGTACAAGACCTTTGTCAAGACCCTGGCACTGAACACAAACATGTCAGTGAAAAGACACCTCAGTAACTTTGGTCAGAGTAACTGTATCCTACAGTAGTACCTCAAAGATACGAACCCCAGAGTTAAAGACTGACACATCTTTAAGCACCTTTCAAAGTTACGGCCAATTCAGTGTTTCAAACGGCCTCCATTCCTGAAGAGGTCCTACTGTATTCATTACACAATCACATGTTGGTGTGTTTTTACCTTCATGAGTTCCTCCAGGCAGGACAGAGAGATGTTGGTGTGTTTTTACCTTCATGAGTTCCTCCAGGCAGGACAGAGAGATGTTGGTGTGTTTTTACCTTCATGAGTTCCTCCAGGCAGGACAGAGAGATGTTGGTGTGTTTTTACCTTCATGAATTCCTCCAGGCAGGACAGAGAGATGTTGGTGTGTTTTTACCTTCATGAGTTCCTCCAGGCAGGACAGAGAGATGTTGGTGGTTTTTACCTTCATGAGTTCCTCCCGGCAGGACAGAGAGATGTTGGTGGTTTTTACCTTCATGAGGTCCTCCAGGCAGGACAGAGAGATGTTGGTGTGTTTTTACCTTCATGAGTTCCTCCAGGCAGGACAGAGAGATGTTGGTGTGTTTTTACCTTCATGAGGTCCTCCAGGCAGGACAGAGAGATGTTGGTGTGTTTTTACCTTCATGAGTTCCTCCAGGCAGGACAGAGAGATGTTGGTGTGTTTTTACCTTCATGAGTTCCTCCAGGCAGGACAGAGAGATGTTGGTGTGTTTTGTTTTTACCTTCATGAGTTCCTCCAGGCAGGACAGGTAGATGTTGAAGATGCCCTCTACAGACGGAGGGCCGATGTACTGTTTGATGTCTGCTCTGTCCACAAACGCCAGGTCTATCTTCTCTGTCACGTTGGAGGTGGTCAGAATCACAACATTAGGATACCTGGAATATACAAGATCAGCTGGGTAAAACTACATACAAACCAACACACTGGAGGATGGAGGATGAAGTGGTAGAATGCCAGAGCTGCTTGGAGAGAACATTGTTGTATCCCAAATGGCACCCTATTCCCTATATAGGGCACTACTTTTGACCAGGGCCCTGTGGGAATACAGTGCCATTTGGGACGCGCGCCAAGTAATAGGAAGTCATGTTAAACAGTGCTTTCATGAGTTGTTGCCTCCATCTATGGGGCCTAATGTGTGAACAACCACGGTAGATGAACTGAACATGTCTGACTGACCGCTTGATCTGGTCCAGCTGTGTGAGGACAGAGTTCACCACTCGGATGGCGTCTGAGGGTTCCGTTCCGGCCTGGGAGGCGTTCCGCGCTGCCGTCAGACTCTCCACCTGGTCATCAAACAACACAGAGTTACTCTAGGCCCTGCAGTTGTAGGAGTTAACTGGGCCCTGCAGCGGTAGGCTTTAACTGGGCCATGCAGTGGTAGGCTTTAACTGGGCCCTGCAGTGGTAGGCTTTAACTGGGCCATGCAGTGGTAGGCTTTAACTGGGCCCTGCAGTGGTAGGCTTTAACTGGGCCATGCAGTGGTAGGCTTTAACTGGGCCCTGCAGTGGTAGGCTTTAACTGGGCCCTGCAGTGGTAGGCTTTAACTGGGCCCTGCAGTTGTAGGCTTTAACTGGGGCCTGGAGTTGTTCCTGACCACATGACCTGACCAGGAAAACCTCTGGACCACTGTTGTAGGCTATTCATACTCTACCTCATCGATGAGAACAAACACCAGAGCCTGCTTGTCATCGATCAGTTGTTGGATCTTCTGGAACATCTTAGTGACCAGTTTACCACTCTGGAGCAAAGACACATGACCTGTTTACAGTCAAACAATACCAATAATGATGTATTCATGTATGTTGATGTTGTATAGTTTTGCTGGTGACAAATCCAATTTCCCCTTGTGGGATTAATAATGTTTATTCCAGTAAATTCAATAAGACATGTAATGAGAAGCAGGAAGAGCTAACTGTACCTCAGAGAACCACTTGGAGAACAAACTGTGGCTGTTGATCTCAACAAACTGCCCATAAGAGTACCTGCAGGGAGAATAGGACAGGAAGTTCAAGTTTTTATAACCAACATGGAAGTCATAGACACTGAAATACATGGATATTGCATTGATTAATAGACAATAAAACATTCAAGTTAAAATACAAGGTAAAACCATGACAATATGTACATTTCCATTTGGGAATACAGCACATGGTGGAATGAATAGAGGTGGTGGAAAAACATCCTGCAACAAGTTTCTGCCAAAGCCCTTTCCTCTGAGCGAGAGCTCTCTCTCTTACCGGTCCAATAGTCTGATTGACAGCTTCTGGGCCAGAGCTTTACACAAAGACGTCTTCCCTGTGCCCGGGGGTCCTAATGTGGGCACAAATATAGACACACGATCGAAATAATTTCAAATGATATTGCTTTTTAGAGATATCACATGTATGCTCATCATAGTTGGCATATCCATATTTGAGGCATATTATATACAGCATATTGAGGATTGGCATAATCATAGGATATTATACATTAATATCAAAGTTATTACCATACTCTATTATCATATTATATAATAATATCATATATATATTATTATATTCATGTGTCAAGTTAACAAGATCCTGTTTCTGTTACCATGAAGCAGGACGACCCGGTTCCATGAGATCAGGTTGCTGTCCACGTTTTTGTCCGAGAAGTAAATCGTGGTCGAGACGTAATCCAAGAGCTAGAGGGGAAAAGACGAAGACATCAGGATGCAGTTCAAATAATCCCATCAATGTTCGTACCACTGGCATCTATCTACAACACTCCGTTAATAGCACAAGTTATTAAGGTTGATTCCCAAATGACACCGTATCCCCTATGTAGTGCACTACTTTTGACCAGAACCCTATAGGCCCGTAGAGTGCCATTTGGGTCGCATCATAAATGTTTCTTACTTGTGTTTTGACCCCGCTCTCATACACCAGACTCTCCCAGATGCCATGGAACTCAGCTGGAAAAAAATACCACACACAGGGGAGTAATCATGTATTGGAATCCATTTAGGAGAAAACGTCAACCCTTGGCAGCCATAGAATTACATATAGAACAGTAAATTAGTAGAATCTCTGTTAACATGGGCCCACCCACCAGCTGGTAAGAGCCAGTGATTGGCTGCAGAGAGCTCCTCCTCCTCCAGGTTCAGAGTGCTGGGCCCGTCATCATTCAGGGTGAAGATGTGGATGGACAGACTGCAGCTCTTCAGATCTATGGGCTGGAGGAGGAAAACAACCCAAACATCAGACATATGTCTTACAGTGCACTGTACTGCTTTTTACCCGGGTCCTTAGGGCTCAGGTCTAAAGTAGTGCACTGTATAAGGAATAGGGTGCCATTTGGGACGCATCCCATGTTGCATTAACATACAGCTGAAAATGTATTATTAATTTGCCACTAAGGCATACTGTATGTGCCAATTAGTGCCTACAGGACATTATTTATATCAAGCAACTTGAAAGGGAGGGAAAAAAGCAGGAGAAAAATATATTTTTTTACAGTAAACGCCGTTAGGCTGTCATAGTATTTTACTTTTCTCTCAGCATCCACTATGGCCACTGATTGGACGTGTTTGATAAGGAAGTCCTCGTCAAACTCTGTCCACCTGTAGGCCCCGAACACCATGCGATGACGGTTCAGCAGGGCCAAGACGTGCATCTTCACGTCAGACCTCTTCGCAGTGCTGCAGTCAGTGTAATACGCAGAGAGAGAGAGAGAGAGAGAGAGAGAGAGAGAGAGAGAGAGAGAGAGAGGCAGAGAGAGAGAGAGAGGCAGAGAGAGAGGCAGAGAGAGAGGCAGAGAGAGAGAGAGAGAGAGAGAGAGAGAGAGAGGCAGAGAGAGAGAGAGAGAGAGAGAGGCAGAGAGAGAGAGATAGAGAGAGAGAGAGAGAGAGGCAGAGAGAGAGAGAGAGAGAGAGAGAGAGAGAGAGCAGTGTTGTTAGGGACAAGGAGAAAGGAATGGAAGCATGTCATGAATACAACTTTGAAAAGACTAACATGCTGGGGTAAATGATTACATAACTGAGTGTCCCAAATAGCAACCATATTCAATGGGAGGGCCCTGGTCAAAAGTAGTGCACTATATAGGGAACAGGGTGCCATTTGGGACACTTTCATTCCCCAGTACTGTAATACTAGTTCAGTGTGAATAGAGCTTTTCAATATGCTCTAGCTAGTACCTGTTAGATTTGACGTGAACCTCCACATGGATGTTGTTCGTGTCGTTGGGGTTCTGCTTCAGATCCCCTACATCCATTCTGTCGCCCTCCATACCTTCTGAGAGATTAAAATGTATGTCAAAATTATAACATTTTCGGGAGGAAATACAATAACTCATCGTTCAGTCTAATGTAATGTCTCGACAACAGTACACATGTTGACATCACCAACATGAATAAGAAGTACTTATCTGCTATCTGCCTTTAGAACTAACAACAACATAAGTATAATTATCTAGTTAGTATGACAACAACACATTGAATTCAAAGCATCAAACTCACAGCATTTAGCTACTAGCTAAAGTCGCATAGTTACACGCTTTAATCTGTTGCTAGATCTCGCTAGCAAGTGTTGTTACTAGTGTTACGTGTAATACAGCTATTGCGATTCGTCAGTTATTTTGTTGAAGCTTTAATTCAAGAAGTTTACACAAAATTGGTTACCTGAGTTTTGGTACAGCATCGACTGGACGTCAGTCGAATTTAGCGCGCAGTTTTGTTGAACCTGAAGTAGATGCATTGTTGTGGGAAATGTACTTCCGGGTTATTGGGGTACGGATCGCATTTGATGCAAACAATGATTAGATACAGATACCTAATTACTAGACGCTTTCGCTTAATTTAAACACAACAAACATGGGGAAGAAGCATAAAAAGCACAAGCCGGAGTGGAGAACAGTTGATGGTAAGTGAGCAAAGAAACCTATTCAAAGCCTGGCTTTGTCCCATTTTGCTAGCCTAGCAAGCTAGCAGCGTTCGCTAGCTAACGTTATCCTACTTACTGGCCAGATTACTGAATCGTCCTGCGGTGCCAGTGCTAACTTACTATTCCTCCACTTCTGTTGCTTGCTGCCATAAGCATTACCAATTAATATTATGAGGGATGTGTATCAGGTCTTATCAAGATTGAGTTTGCATAATATTGGCATTAACGCTATCTAGCCAGTTTATCCAATCAATGCCATACAACACTCCTTCAGTAGCCTCCAACTGCTCTTAAACACTAGTAAAACTAAATGCATGCTCTTCAATCGAACGCTGCTGGCACCCGCCCAACCGAATAGAATCACTACTCTCGGCGGGTCTGACCTAGAGTACGTGGACAACTACAAATACCTAGGTGTCTGGTTAGACTGTAAACTCTCCTTCCAGACTCACATTAAGAATCTCCAATCCAAAGTTAAATCTAGAATCGGCTTCCTATTTCGCAACAAAGCCTCCTTCACTCATGCTGCCAAACATGCCCTCCTAAAACTGACTTCGGCGATGTAATTTACAAAATAGCCTCCAACACTCTACTCAGCAAATTGGATGTAGTCTATCACAGTGCCGTCCGTTTTGTCACCAAAGCCCCATATACTACCCACCACTGTGACCTGTACGCTCTTGTTGGCTGGTCCTCACTACATATTCGTCACCAAACCCACTGGCTCCAGGTCATCTATAAATCACTGCTAGTCAAATTCCCGGTTTATCTTAGCTCACTGGTCACCATAGCAGCACCCACCCGTAGTCTGCGCTCCAGCAGGTATATCTCACTGGTCATCCCCAAAGCCAACACCTCCTTTGGCCGCCATTCCTTCCAGTTCTCTGCTGCCAATGACTGGAACGAACTGCAAAAATCTCTGAAGCTGGAGACTCTTATCTCCCTCACTAACTTTAAGCATCAGTCGTCAAAGCACCTTACCGATCACTGCACCTGTACACAGCTCATCTGAAATTAGCCCACCCAACTACCTCATCCCCATATTGTTATTTATTTTGCTCATTTGCACCCCAGTATCTCTATTTGCACATCATCTCTTGCACATCTATCATTCCAGTGTTAATACTAAATTGTAACTATTTTGCACTATGGCCTATTTATTGCCTTACCTCCATAACTTACTACATTCGCACACACTGTATATATATTTTCTGTTGTATTTTTGACTTTATGTTTTGTTTTATCCCATATGTAACTCTGTGTTGTTGTTTTTATCGCACTGCTTTGCTTTATCTTGGCCAGGTCGCAGTTGTAAATGAGAACTTGTTCTCAACTGGCTTACCTGGTTAAATAAAGGTGGAGAAAAAAATATTCATAATAATAATCCTGTCGTAGTGGTAGCATTGCCCAGCAGATAGATCTCTGTGATGGGTAGCTAATGTTTATCATCACTTATTACACAGTAACACACACACCACATCTTCTGCTAGTATGATGACACATCATGCTTGTTGATCTTGCACTGGGTATGACCCATCACTCAGTTAAATGTGGTCTCTGTTTTCAGACTGTGAGGACAAGCCTTTTGAGAAGCCGTTGAAGCTGGTGCTGAAAGTGGGAGGAAGTGAGATCACAGAACTCTCAGGCTCCGGCCATGACTCTAGTTACTACGACGACAGGTCAGACCATGAACGAGAGCGCCACAAGGACAAAAAGAAGAAGAAGAAGAAAAAGTCTGAGAAGGAGAAAGACAAACACGTAGATGATGAGGAGAGGAGAAGA
Source organism: Coregonus lavaretus (assembly GCF_964263955.1). Lineage (NCBI taxonomy): Eukaryota > Metazoa > Chordata > Actinopteri > Salmoniformes > Salmonidae > Coregonus > Coregonus lavaretus. The sequence goes on along the minus strand of NC_140000.1, from coordinate 2,197,741 downwards.
CGGAAAGTGAGTATGAGCTGAATAAGTGTGTGTCCCAAATGGCTCCCTATATAGTGCACTACTTTTGACCAGATCCATATGGGCCCTGGTCAGAAGTAGTGCACACTGTAAAGGGGATAATATGATGCCATTTGGGAGGCAGCCTTTCATAAAAAAAAGGACAAAAAAAACAATAATCAATGAATGAATGTGTGATCTTTGACAGGAAGAGAAGAGGAAGAAGAGAGAGCGGGATCTGAATGAATCAGAGGCTGCTACTGCCTCTGCCAGTGGTGTCGGCCTGCCCAGTGTGGTGCCCAGTCACACTGGTGTGGCAGTCCAGCCTTTCATGCTGCCAAAGATACCAAACATTGGTATTAGTTTTGAGGTGAGAACGTTTTTGGTTTGAATTACTCAAGTTTCAAGTTTTATTAGTCGTATGTACAGGATACACATTGTATACACCGTCCAATGAAATGCTTACTTGCAGCAAGCTTACTTGAGCCCTAGAGCCGATAATGTTTTCCTGGAGGTCACATGGTCGGAAAACCTCTTGGTCCTACAGGAGATAGTGGAACTGGAAACCTCCTGGTCCTATAGGAGATAGTGGAGCTGGGGACCTCCTGGTCCTATAGGAGATAGTGGAGCTGGGGACCTCCTGGTCCTATAGGAGAGAGTGGAACTGGAGACCTCCTGGTCCTAAAGGACATAGTGGAGCTGGAGACCTCCTGGTCCTATAGGAGATAGTGGAACTGGAGACCTCCTGGTCCTATAGGAGATAGTGGAACTGGAGACCTCCTGGTCCTACAGGAGATAGTGGAACTGGAGACCTCCTGGTCCTACAGGAGATAGTGGAACTGGAGACCTCCTGGGCCTACAGGAGATAGTGGAACTGGAGACCTCCTGGTCCTAAAGGACATAGTGGAACTGGAGACCTCCTGGTCCTATAGGAGATAGTGGAGCTGGGGACCTCCTGGTCCTATAGGAGAGAGTGGAACTGGGGACCTCCTGGTCCTATAGGAGATAGTGGAACTGGAAACCTCCTGGTCCTATAGGAGATAGTGGAACTGGAGACCTCCTGGTCCTAAAGGACATAGTGGAACTGGAGACCTCCTGGTCCTAAAGGACATAGTGGAGCTGGAGACCTCCTGGTCCTATAGGAGATAGTGGAGCTGGGGACCTCCTGGTCCTACAGGAGATAGTGGAACTGGAGACCTCCTGGTCCTACAGGAGATAGTGGAACTGGAGACCTCCTGGTCCTAAAGGACATAGTGGAACTGGAGACCTCCTGGTCCTAAAGGACATAGTGGAGCTGGAGACCTCCTGGTCCTATATGAGATAGTGGAACTGGAGACCTCCTGGTCCTACAGGAGATAGTGGAACTGGAGACCTCCTGGTCCTACAGGAGATAGTGGAACTGGAGACCTCCTGGTCCTACAGGAGATAGTGGAACTGGAGACCTCCTGGTCCTAAAGGACATAGTGGAACTGGAGACCTCCTGGTCCTAAAGGACATAGTGGAACTGGAGACCTCCTGGTCCTATAGGAGATAGTGGAGCTGGGGACCTCCTGGTCCTATAGGAGATAGTGGAACTGGGGACCTCCTGGTCCTATAGGAGATAGTGGAACTGGGGACCTCCTGGTCCTATAGGAGATAGTGGAGCTGGGGACCTCCTGGTCCTATAGGAGATAGTGGAGCTGGGGACCTCCTGGTCCTATAGGAGATAGTGGAGCTGGGGACCTCCTGGTCCTATAGGAGATAGTGGAGCTGGGGACCTCCTGGTCCTATAGGAGATAGTGGAGCTGGGGACCTCCTGGTCCTATAGGAGATAGTGGAGCTGGGGACCTCCTGGTCCTATAGGAGATAGTGGAGCTTGGGACCTCCTGGTCCTATAGGAGATAGTGGAACTGGAGACCTCCTGGTCCTATAGGAGATAGTGGAACTGGAGACCTCCTGGTCCTAAAGGACATAGTGGAACTGGAGACCTCCTGGTCCTATAGGACATAGTGGAACTGGAGACCTCCTGGTCCTAAAGGACATAGTGGAACTGGAGACCTCCTGGTCCTATAGGAGATAGTGGAACTGGGGACCTCCTGGTCCTATAGGAGATAGTGGAGCTGGGGACCTCCTGGTCCTATAGGAGATAGTGGAGCTGGGGACCTCCTGGTCCTATAGGAGATAGTGGAGCTGGGGACCTCCTGGTCCTATAGGAGATAGTGGAACTGGGGACCTCCTGGTCCTATAGGAGATAGTGGAACTGGGGACCTCCTGGTCCTATAGGAGATAGTGGAGCTGGGGACCTCCTGGTCCTATAGGAGATAGTGGAGCTGGGGACCTCCTGGTCCTATAGGAGATAGTGGAACTGGAGACCTCCTGGTCCTATAGGAGATAGTGGAACTGGAGACCTCCTGGTCCTAAAGGACATAGTGGAACTGGAGACCTCCTGGTCCTATAGGAGATAGTGGAACTGGAGACCTCCTGGTCCTACAGGAGATAGTGGAACTGGAGACCTCCTGGTCCTACAGGAGATAGTGGAACTGGAGACCTCCTGGTCCTATAGGAGATAGTGGAACTGGAGACCTCCTGGTCCTATAGGAGATAGTGGAACTGGGGACCTCCTGGTCCTATAGGAGATAGTGGAACTGGGCACCTCCTGGTCCTATAGGAGATAGTGGAACTGGAGATAGTGAAGTAAATAAGAATACAGTGTTTGGCAATACTGTACATTACTGCCTTTACTACCGTCTAACAAGTATTATAAGTACTCATTCATACACTAACCCTAACCATAATAACTAGGAGATCATAGGACAATCTCCAGTAGTTTAATGAGGACCATGTCACTGACTCCTGTTGTGGCTTTGCCTGTCTGTCTCAGCAGCAGCAGGAGGAGAAGAAGAGGAAGAGGTTTGAGATGGAGCCGGAGATGATGGACCAGTTTCACCCCAACATCAAGGCAGAGGTGGAGCAGCAAGGAGACCGGCCTATCAGGGCTTGCAGGACAGCCCCGGGTAATAATCTAGCTGTTCTCCTGTGTTGTTACATGTTATTACACATGTTATTACTGATTTATAAACTGGGTGGTTTGAGCCCTGAATGCTGATTGGCTGACAGCCGTGGTACATCAGACCGTATACCACAGGTGTGACAAAACATTTATTTTTACTGCTCTAATCAAGTTAGTAACCAGTTTATAATAGCAATAAGGCACCTCGGGGGTTTGTGATATAGCGCCAATATACCACGGCTAAGGGCTGTATCCAGGCACTCCGCGTTGTGTCGTGCAGAAGAACAGCCTTTAGCCGTGGTATATTGGCCATATACCACACCCACTCAGGCCTTATTGCTTGATCATAACATACATTGTACATCCATAGTAATCTGTGAGGTGTTAAAGACTAATGTAAAATAGGATGACATGTGATTGTGTGTTTGTCTCTTCCCTCAGAGAGTGAGTGCACCCCTCGGCAGCAGCTCCTGGAACACTTCCTGCGCCAGCTTCAGAGGCAAGGCTCTCTGACAACATCGACCACGTTTACATCAACACCAGAATCCCGTTATTATTCGGAATGCTCAAGTATTCTGTTATGAGAAACCCGGATAAGATGCCTGGGATATGTTGATCTTAGACAGGATACTGTGGCATGTAAACATCTTATCGGCCTCAGTTTCGCATATCGTGGGTGTTGTGTGATGATGTTTTCAACTGTCAAACAAATCACTTCAAAAAGTAGGCTACCTGCGCGGTTCGATCCACCATAATAATTTATTTTGTTGATACTCCATACTAGACCGTATAGCCTACTGGCTACTTTCATCCCTAACTTAGACACGTTTCTGCGTATAATTTCCGACATTTGGTAGGCCATATTATAATTTCCGACATTTGGTAGGCCATTTGTCAACTATAGTTTGATACATGCAGCTTGTCTTCTGTCATGACTTGTTGCCCCAGGAGACTAAATAAAGTAGTGCTCACCAGAATGTCTTACATTGATAGAATGAATGCATCAGTTATCTAGTTAACACCAGTAACGTTGTCTGTTTCGTTTAGGTCTGCTTTTAGGGACCGGGGTGAAAACGCAATAACTCCAAAACAGTGGAAAGATTGGTCCTGTGCAAAATGTCAAAATGTTTGACCGGTTTTAAGGAAATGAAAAACTGAGAAATTATGAAACACATTGCTGATAAGACTTCAGCTTATTTTAGGTGGTTGAAATACTGTCTGCTTGCATAACGGTGTCAAAGACAACACATTACACGCCCATTCACCTTTTCTCAAGAGATGATGGAAGAAATAAATCATATTTCTCTTCTCCTGTTCCCGAGACAACATTAACATTTGTTTTATAATTTTACTGCAAGAAATGCATAATTCTTATTATATTAGGCTACATGTGAGAGGTTATAGGCCTACTGTCAGTGTCCATATTTCAGTTACTATTCCATTTAACCCATATGAATTTAAATTAGGAATATTCTGTTTATTCATGGGTACAGGGATTCTTGTGAGCGGGATATCAAAGGTGCATGTAAACAGCTTACCCCGAATAAGACCTTAAGCAGGATATGAGCTACTATCTGGAATACTGTGGCAATGTAAACGTGGTCAGTGACAGATCCACGAACATCTCTGGATTATGCCTGTTGGTGACATGAAAGTCAGTTCAGTCGGTACTAATTGATTGTCTTGTCTTTCCAGGAAGGATGCCCATGGGTTCTTCACTTTCCCAGTGACAGACGCCATCGCTCCGGGTTACTCTGTGATAATCAAACACCCCATGGACTTCAGCACCATGAACGACAAGATCACAGACAACGAGTACAAAACCGTCACAGAGTTCAAGGTGAGGTGATGCTACTTCCTCGCCTCTTTCGCAACTGTATTGGAGAAGGTCCAACGTGCCTCCCTTTGGACCTTCTTCTCCAATGCATTTTGAGAAAGTGACAAGGACAGAAGTTTACATTTACATTACATTTACGTCATTTAGCAGACGCTCTTATCCAGAGCGACTTACAAATAGGTGCATTCACCTTATAGCCAGTGGGATAACCACTTTACAATTGTTTTTTTTTATTGTTTTTTTATTTTGTAGGGGGGGGGGGGGGTTAGAAGGAATCAGTGAAAGATTCATTGTGGAAGAGCCTTGGTGTTATCACGTTGATATAACTTGTGGAAATGAATGTGTGTGTGCTTTACATAATGGTAACATTCATAACATGGATAGTGTTTTCAAAGGAGGATATTTATTTGCTTCAATTGAAAAAATATTTGTGTTGAAGTATTTGTATCAGTTTTATGTTTGTAATTGAGTGATGGAGCTTCTTCTTCTAAAGCTGATGCTTCCTCTGTTGCAGGCAGACTTCAAGCTGATGTGTGATAATGCCATGGTGTATAACCGGCCAGAGACAGTTTACTACAAGGCTGCCAAGAAACTGCTGCACACTGGCTTCAAGATGATGAGCAAAGTAATGAGTAGTGTCTGTGTCCTACAAGGACCGGATAGAAATGTGATTGTCAGTGTATGATTTGTTGTGCGTGTGGATGTTCATAACCCATCCATTCCTGTGACAGATGTCTTCGCTGGTGCTTCCTGTTTGCCCTTGTCTTGTCCTTTTCTGTTCTCTCTATGCCTGTTGACCTGTTGACCTGTTGACCTGTTGGTCATTCTTCTTCCTCTCTGGCTTTGTGAAACAGATTTGCCTCTGTGTGCTTTTACTTCAGACTCAACACACTCTAAGGTCCTTGTATATTTCCGTAATGTAGCATTGGAGCATTCAGGAGACTGTAGAACAACAAAAACAGATAGAGGGCAGATGTGTGACTCGAGAGAGATGTTTGTTCAATGATTTCCCTCCTAACAATCATCACCATCGCAGTTAGACTCATCACCACCATCCCACCAGCAATCCGATCCTGCCAATCCATCCTGCCATCCTACCAGCCATCCCATCCTGCCATCCCACCAGCCATCCTATCACTCTCTGGCTGAGTTGTGGCAGATGGAGTATAAAGTGTTGCCCTTTGGTTCTCTTTCTCTCTCTCTCTGTGGCTCTCTCTTTCTCTGTGGCTCTGTACTCTGTTTACAGGAGCGGCTGTTAGCTCTGAAGCGCAGCATGTCTTTCATGCAGGACATGGATTTCTCTCAGCAGGCGGCCATTTTGGGGGACGAGGACGTGGCGTCCGAGGAGCCCCCGCCGGAGGTCGTCCCCGTGCCCGTGGAGTCGGCGTCGGCCAAGAAATCCAAGAAACAGCCCAAAGACATCAAAGATATGAAGGAAGTCATCAGGTAGAATGGACTGGCCTACTCTCTAGTCCAGTGTCTTGACTTCAGTAGATGTTGGTCTAATGCATCATGTACTGCATGTGTACACGTGACATCATTGCTCAAGTAGTCCCTTCTGTTGTCCCAGGCTTGGTACAATGCGACGGATGAGGCCCATAAACCACTACTGTATGGTGTTCATTGTATCCTACATGTTACATCCGACATGCTGCATAACCATGAACTGTAGAGTAACAGTGTGTATCTCTGTGGTCCCAGCCAGGGCCGGCCCGCTCATTAGGCAGGATTAGGTGGTTAAACTGACCAAGACGCACCTCCAACAACACATAAAACTTCACATAATTCTGCCCATAAACAATGACAGTTTCTCTCAACCAGTGGCAGATGGGCTTTTTAGGTGAGCGCTGATGCCGCCCTGTGATAAACAGTGTCCACTTTGTCAAAGGCAGGGACGCAAAATGTTTATCTTGTCCATTCCCAGCGCGCCTCTCCAGGGTGCTGTTGGAGAGACCCATCGCTGCGGCGCTCCACTAATATTCCGTCAGAAAAATAATCGAACATATATGTAGCAGATGTAGGATATAGTAGAAAGCGTATGTAGCCTATAGGCTGGAGATAAAATGTATGACAATGTAATTAGATATAAACTTTTTTACATCATGCAGGTTTCTCCGATCAAATAGCCTAACCTAAATGGCGCCCAATCAAATAAAAAATGCACTGACATGTTAACAAACGACATATCCTAAAAACAGGACAGGTCAAAGTAAAATGGACAATATGGAATGGACAATCGGGTTACTTACAACTGCTGTCCAAGAGTTTCATCTGGTGGGCTAAATTGTCATGATCAGTGGTTTCAAGTTTGTATCCATACATTTTTTACGAGCTGATCATAGCGAAAAAGAAAATACTTCTGCATTTCCCGCTGTTTAAACACATTGCAAAAATGGCTCGGGATAACCCCTCCTGATAAAGTTGGGTAGCTGATATTCAGAGCTTAAATAGCCAGATTGATTAGTCACAGGAATCACGACTAATAAAGACAATGCAATGGCCTGTTTTGCAAACGGTGGGCCTACCAAATAGATGGGCATTGTGGGCCTGTAGGCCAGGGATGGACAACTCCAGTCCTCAGGGGCCTGATTGGTGTCACACTTTTGCCCCAGACCCAGAAAACACATCTGACACCAATAATCAACTAATCATAATCTTCAGTTTAGAATGCAATTAGTTTCATCAGCTGTGTTGACAAGGGATTGGGGAAAAGTGTTACACTGGAGTTGCCCATCCCTGCTGTAGGCTATACCCCAGTAAGCACGGACCGACGCTGACCTCTTCTTTTGTTCCTGTCCGAACTGGACTTGTTTTTTTGGTGCAGTCTGGACCAGCCTTGATTTACACGTCCACGGACTTTGTTTTTGGGTCCGATCCGGACCAACTCTGAACCAATCATAGACATCTATGTTTGGTTCAAATTTTTTGTCCGGTCTGGACTAGCCTTGATTTGGCCCAAACATAGACGTCTATGACTGGTTCAGAGTTGGTTCGAATCGGACCATTTTAATTTTATTTTTTTCAACTTTCATTCAGAACCGAAAATTAAGCTGAAAATGAACGTATTTCAGTGCCCAGAAAATAGCTACTTTCAACGTTCATTCAGAACCGAAAATGTACCTGATTTCAACGTCCGGAAAATACGTATTTTCACCTTTCATTCAGAACCTAAATGGAACCTAACTTCAACATCTGGAAAAAATACCTATTTTAGATGTCTTTTCAACATCATTTTGCTTACTGGAATAATTGTTGTAGGGGCGGCCATTTTTTGGTCTCGCCTAGGGTGGCAGAACGGCCAGGACCAGCCCTTGTCCCAGCAGTTACCTGTATTAACCAGTGATCTGTGGAGTAACATTCTGTATCTCTGTGGTCCCAGCAGTTACCTGTATTAACCAGTGATCTGTGGAGTAACAGTGTGGATCTCTGTGGTCCCAGCAGTTACCTGTATTAACCAGTGATCTGTGGAGTAACAGTGTGGATCTCTGTGGTCCCAGCAGTTACCTGTATTAACCAGTGATCTGTGGAGTAACAGTGTGGATCTCTGTGGTCCCAGCAGTTACCTGTATTAACCAGTGATCTGTGGAGTAACAGTGTGGATCTCTGTGGTCCCAGCAGTTACCTGTATTAACCAGTGAGCTGTGGAGTAACAGTGTGGATCTCTGTGGTCCCAGCAGTTACCTGTATTAACCAGTGATCTGTGGAGTAACAGTGTGGATCTCTGTGGTCCCAGCAGTTACCTGTATTAACCAGTGATCTGTGGAGTAACATTCTGTATCTCTGTGGTCCCAGCAGTTACCTGTATTAACCAGTGATCTGTGGAGTAACAGTGTGGATCTCTGTGGTCCCAGCAGTTACCTGTATTAACCAGTGATCTGTGGAGTAACATTCTGTATCTCTGTGGTCCCAGCAGTTACCTGTATTAACCAGTGATCTGTGGAGTAACAGTGTGGATCTCTGTGGTCCCAGCAGTTACCTGTATTAACCAGTGAGCTGTGGAGTAACAGTGTGGATCTCTGTGGTCCCAGCAGTTACCTGTATTAACCAGTGATCTGTGGAGTAACAGTGTGGATCTCTGTGGTCCCAGCAGTTACCTGTATTAACCAGTGATCTGTGGAGTAACATTCTGTATCTCTGTGGTCCCAGCAGTTACCTGTATTAACCAGTGATCTGTGGAGTAACAGTGTGGATCTCTGTGGTCCCAGCAGTTACCTATATGAGCCAGAGGGGAACGCCTGCAGCCTGACCGACAGCACAGCGGAGGAACACGTTCTGGCCCTGGTGGAGCACGCTGCAGATGAAGCACACGACCGCATCAACCGATACATGCCCAACTCCAAGGTGTATATAATAATCAACTGCTATATACCCAACTCCAAGGTGTATATACACTACCAGTCAAAAGTTTGGACACACCTACTCATTCAAGGGTTTTTCTTTATTTTTACTATTTTCTACATTTGTAGAATAATTGTGAAGACATCAAAACTATGAAATAACACATATGGAATCATGTAGTAACCAAAAAAGTGTTAAACAAATCAAAATATATTTTAGATTTTAGATTCTTCAAAGTAGCCACCCTTTGCCTTGATGACATCTTTGCACATTCTTGGCATTCTCTCAACCAGCTTAATGAGAAATGCTTTTCCAACAGTCTTGAAGGAGTTCCCACATATGCTGAGCACTTGTTGGCTGCTTTTCCTTCACTCTGCGGTCCAACTCATCCCAAACCATCTCAATTGGGTTGAGGTCGGGTGATTGTGGAGGCCAGGTCATCTGATGCAGCACTCCATCACTCTCCTTCTTGGTCAAATAGCCCTTACACAGCCTGGATGTGTGTTTTGGGTCATTATCCTGTTGAAACACAAATGATAGTCCCACAAAGCGCAAACCAGATGGGATGGCGTATCGCTGCAGAACGCTCTGGTTAAGTGTGCCTTGAATTCGAAATAAATCACAGACATTGTCACCAGCAAAGCACCCCCACACATCACACCACCTCCTCCGTGCGTCACGGTGAGATCATCTGTTCACCTACTCTGCGTCTCACAAAGACACGGCTGTTGGAACCAAAAATCTCAAATTTGGACTCATCGGACCAAAGGACAGAATTCCACCGGTCTAATGTCCATTGCTCGTGTTTCTTGGCCCAAGCAGGTCTCTTCTTCTTATTGGTGACCTTTAGTAGTGGTTTCTTTGCAGCAATTCGACCATGAAGGCCTGATTCACGCAGTCTCCTCTGAACAGTTGATGTTGCGATGTGTCTGTTACTTGAACTCTGTGAAGCATTTATTTGAGAGGCCAAGAGTATGCAAAGCTGTCATCAAGGCAAAGGGTGGCTACTTTGAAGAATCTCAAATATAAAATATATTTTGATTTGTTTAACACTTCTTTGGTTACTACATGATTCCATATGTGTTATTTCATAGTTTTGATGTCTTCACTATTATACAATGTAGAAAATAGTAAAAATAAAGAAAAACTCTTGAATGAGTAGGTGTGTCCAAACTTTTGACTGGTAGTGTATAATAATCAACTGCTATATGCCCAACTCCAAGGTACTCAATGCACCAGTGTCTGTTTTAATCAGATATGACTGGTAGCCTAGAGGTTAGAGAAGCGGAGGGTTGCTGGTTCGAATCCCTGGCTTTGAGTCAGGTTTACTAGATATTGTTGGACTTAAAGTGGACGCCAGGGTAGATCTATGTTTAGTTACTACGGTGACCACACGGTTCTTGTGTCCCTTTGTTTTTAGATGGGTTACCTGAGGAAAGAGCCTGATGGCAATCTGTTGTACACTGTAGTGAATCAGCTGAATCCAGAAGCAGAAGGTTTGTTCCCTACTTTTCTAGCGTATTATCCAGTGGGAAACTCACAGTCCCAAATGGCACTATTCCCTATGTAGTGCACTACTTTTGACCAGAGCCCTATGGACCCTATGGTCTCTGGTCAAAGGTAGTGCACTATATAGGGAGTAGGCTACCATTTGGGTCGCAACCATAGAACCTGTATAGATGTATGTATCAGATAAATGTCCAAGATGTTCTGGACCATATAACACGGAGGGAAGTACCTTTTCTGACTCTATTTCCCAGAGGAGGAGACCCACCCTGTGGACCTGAGCTCTCTGTCCAATAAACTGCTACCTGGATTAACAACACTGGGCTTCAAAGATGACAGGAGACACAAGGGTATGTGTAGAAAGTGCAAAGCTGCTTAGCTGTTAGCTAACACGTTTTGATATATGTCCTGACGATGTAAAAAGTCAATTTGACCTCTGGTGCTTAGAAGTGATAGTTTCTGTCTTTCATGCTGTTGGCTATGATGAGAGAGAGAATTTCTTCCAAGGCTTCCTCCTCTGCTCTTCCTGTGTGTGTAGTGACGTTCCTGAGCAGCACCTATAAGACCCAGACCCTGCAGAACAACTCCATCTACCCAGACCTGCTGCCTGATGAGATGGACATGCTCTACTCAGCCTACGGGGACGAGACTGGGGTGCAGTGTGCTCTCAGGTTAGTCAATGCTGTAGCAGCACTCACATCATTACTGGAGTTCCCATCTGAGGATTCCTGCAATCAGGATGCAATAATAAGGAAATCCAGGAATATCTGAAAAATCTGGGAACTTTGGGAAAGTTACCGGGATTTTGCAACGCTAACTGCAGTGCACATCTTGTATTTTAGTAAGGTACTATACGAAAAGCCTTAACATTATATTATGCACTGTGTAAATGCTGTCTCCTTCCTCATTCCAGTATTCAGGAGTTTGTTAAAGGTTGTGGGAACGTTACTAAGCGTTTGGTTGACGGGCTCCTGGATAAGATGACTGCAGGGGATCACTCCAAGGCTGTCTTCCAGATCAGACAGGTTGGTACCCCACTTACGCACTCATACAGGCTGAACCCCAAATAGCACCCTATTCCCTATATAGGGTTCTACCTTTGACCAGGGCCGTGGCACCGTGTTGGTGCCATCTGGGACACACAGTCACACATATGACTTCCAAAAGCACAGTAAGTCCTTTTTTAGAGGGGGCATGTGTATTTGCAGATAGATTTTTTAATTTCTGGTAAAAGCTGTGTGAATGTACATTATGTTAATGTGGTTGTAATATGTCATCTTCTGTTTCAGAAAAGAAACATGGCGTTACCTGACGAAACCAAGAGCAACATTTACGATATGCATGTAAAGTATTTTACAGCTGTTCAATTGAATACGCTTACAGTGGTTTAGTTTGGTGGTTGGAGTAAAATGAGGCGTGTGTGTGTGCGTGTCTGTGTCCGTCCTGCTTTCCCCACATGGTTGACCCTCCGGATGTGTTTGTTTGTTTATTTGCCCAGGTGGCTGATGGGACAGGTCTGGGAGAGGGCAGCTCAGTGCTGGACTTCATGTCCATGAAGAGCTACTCTGACATGTCTCTGGAGATGTCCATGCTCAACTCTTTAGGTGAGAATCCTACAGGTTGTCATTTAGTGGTATCGTTTCAATTATAACCATCATCATCAATATGTTTACAACCCCCCCCCCCCCACCACCACACACACACACACACACACACACACACACAGAATGTGTCATAAAATAGGCTTTATAGTTCATGATTCTTTACCATAGCCCTAAAGTAGTGCACTATATAGGAATAGGGTGTTGTTTTTGGGATGCAGACCCTGTCATCTTCATCACCTGTACGACTGTAATGGTCTTCCCTGTGTCCCTCCTCTCCTCTCAGGGAAGTCCGTGAAGAAGGAGCCGGAGCACGAGGACGGGGTCAGCCAGCAGCACTTTGAGGAGGCAGCCAAGCTGCTGCAGGAGTTCCAGGAGGGCCAGGTGGAGAGGGGCGGCTCCAGACCTTCCTCCAACCTCTCCTCCCTGTCAGGGACCTCAGACAGGGACCAGCACCACCTGGGTAAGGACCTCAGGACAACACTGTCTGGAGCTCATCCACTTACTTGGCTGTATCAGTGTGTGAGTCCCAAATGGCACCCTATTCCCTATATAGTGCACAAAAGTAGTGCACTATGTAAAGTAGTATTATGTAAAGTAGTGCACTATGTAGGGAATAGGGTGCCATTTGGGGCGTAGCCAGGAGCTCCTCCACCTGCCTGGCTGAATCAGTGTCAGAAACATACAGGATTTGGTTTGTCCGTGCCAGTTGCCATTTTGTACCTTGTTGACACTTACAGGCTCGGTATATCCCATCAGTCACTTAAAGCTATAAGGAAAGACGCTCTGGATAAGAGCTTCTGCCAAATGAATAAATATCATGTCAAATGTAATAAGGAGACATGGGTTTCAATGTTTCAAAGGCTTTATAGACACATGATTTATGTGCTTTGTTTGTTATTTTCAAATGAATGACCATTGGTGCTGTTATTCTGTGTTCCTCCACAGGGAGTCCATCACACCTGGGTGTTGGTGACCAGTCTGAGATGGTTCATGACCCATATGAGTTCCTCCAGTCTCCAGAGCCAGGCTCCACAGCCAACAGCTGACCTATGAGTTCCTCCAGGCTCCACAGCCAACAGCTGACCTATGAGTTCCTCCAGTCTCCAGGGCCAGTCTCCACAGCCAACAGCTGACCTATGAGTTCCTCCAGTCTCCAGAGCCAACAGCTGACCTATGAGTTCCTCCAGTCTCCAGGGCCAGGCTCCACAGCCAACAGCTGACCTATGAGTTCCTCCAGTCTCCAGGGCCAGGCTCCACAGCCAACAGCTGACCCATGAGTTCCTCCAGGCTCCACAGCCAACAGCTGACCTATGAGTTCCTCCAGTCTCCAGGGCCAGGCTCCACAGCCAACAGCTGACCCATGAGTTCCTCCAGGCTCCACAGCCAACAGCTGACCTATGAGTTCCTCCAGTCTCCAGGGCCAGGCTCCACAGCCAACAGCTGACCCACACACTGTCAAGTTGCCTCTAACTAGGGTTGTCACAATACCAGCATCACCATACTATGATACTCAACTTTCCAAGGCAAAAAAGGAAACATGAAAACGACTTAACTCTTTAAAAACCTGCTTTATCTAAAATATTGTTTTCTGTAGCTTAAAAAAAAAAAAGCAAATGTGTCTCTGGGTGACATCACAATGCTGCCTGTTTGTATCCAACATTAGGACTTCTGAGTATAGCGATACTGCTAGAGACACTACTAGGGAGTTGGTAGAAGATGCCTCTAACCGCTGGTCTGGGGTCAGATAATGTTTGATCGTCATAATGGTTAAGGTTAGGGTCTGGGGTTGGGTAATCTGATCCTAGAAATGCGGCTTGGAGGAAACTTCTACCTGGAGCTGATCTGAAGTCCTGTTTTTAACCACCCTGGTTGTTTTGTTGTCTGACTCTGTGCCCTCAACACACCGGGGACAATGAGAACGAACCTCGGACATGTTGTGAAAGCTCATCATGATTGTACAGATTATTTGTGTGTGTGTGCTATACTTAGGAGAATAAAGTCGCCACAGGTTGTGTCTTTATACGGGTACTATATCATTGATTAGTTTCTCTTTCAAATGTTTTGGGCACTGGGATTGATATGATACTGTGGAGTCTCAATAACGTCTCCTTCCTGTGTGGATGGAACTTATTTATCTATACTGAAGTCTAGCTCATACTTTTCAAGAGGGCAGATATTGGAACAGTATTTAAAAAAAACAAGCTCAGGGACCATATGTGTGAACCATCTCAGTGTAGGAGTGTTGATCTAGGATCAGGCCCCGCCCCCTTGTCCATGTAATCTTGTTCATTGTGATCTAAAAGGATCAACTGATCCTACATCAGCACTCTGACTCTGAGACGCTTGATAGATACGTTCCCAGAAGTCTACCAACTTTCCTCCTTGTGAAGTCGTCCTCTCATAAAGGATGTTATCGCGCGGGTTGTATTGGTCCAGTGTTAAAAGGCCCCCCTGCGTTTACATGGCTGGCCAGTGTTGGTGAGAAAAGGACGTCGGAGTGGAGTCTCTTACGGACCACCCAAGAGCTGTTGTTGCTAAGCTACATGTCCACCCCACCAATTTTAGCTTGACTGTCTGTTCTATTTAAGGACAATTCTAGAATTGACTCTTGTATTAATGGAAGGGTAACACGGTTGCCATGCAATGTTCAGTTTCTTCTCACAGCCACTGTATCTGTGGCTGAGAGGAAAGAGACTATGCAATGTTGAGTTCAAAACATCACACTGAAATGAATGTCAATGTTGGCATTCAGTGCATTCAGAAAGTATTCAGACCCCTTGACTTTTTACATTTTGTTACGTTACAGCCTTATTCTAAAATTGATTAAATGTTTTTTTCCCCCTCATCAATCTACACACAATACCCCATAATGACAAAGCAAAAACTGGTTTTTAGAAATAATACATTTACATAAGAATTCAGACCCTTTACTCAGTACTTTGTTGAAGCACCTTTGGCAGCAATTACAGCCTCAAGTCTTCTTGGGTATGACGCTACATGCTTGGCACACCTGTATTTGGGGAGTTTGCATCCCAAATGGATGCAGATTACTTTCAAGTATGTGCAGGAGTCTGTTTAGAAAGCAGAAGTTTCATTGCCACAGTGTTTCCTACCTGGTTTCAGTTCCCGTTATTCTGTGGAGGCTATAAAAGTATGTAACATAATAACTTCAAAGTAAATTCCTCCCAAAGAAACAAACAAATCCTGGGAAGGAATCTCCCTAATTATGGCTACATGAAGTTGGATGCAATGCCAAGACTATAGGGTTAGAGTTCTAGGCTACAGGCAGTTGAAGTCGGAAGTTTACATACACCTTAGCCAAATACATTTAAACTCAGTTTTTCACAATTCCTGACATTTAATCCTAGTAAAAATTCCCTGTCTTAGGTCAGTTAGGATCACTACTTTATTTTAAGAATGTGAAATGTCAGAATAATATTAGAGAGAATGATTTATTTCAGGTTTTATTTCTTTAATCACATTCCCAGTGGGTCAGAAGTTTACATACACTCAGTTAGTGTTTGGTAGCATTGCCTTTAAATTGTTTAACTTGGGTCAAACGTTTCGGGTAGCCTTCCACAAGCTTCCCACAATAAGTTGGGTGAATTTTGGCCCATTCCTCGTGACAGAGGTGGTGTAACTGAGTCAGGTTTGAAGGCCTCCTTGCTCACACACTTTTTCAGTTCTGCCCACAAATGTTCTATAGGATTGAGGTCAGGGTTTTGTGATGGCCATTCAAATATCTTGACTTTGTTGTCCTTAAGCCATTTTGCCACAACTTTGGAAGTATGTTTGGGGTCATTGTCCATTTGGAAGACCCATTTGCGACCAAGCTTTAACTTCCTGACTGATGTCTTGAGATGTTGCTTCAATATATCCACATAAATTTCCTTCCTCATTATGCCATCTATTTTGTGAAGTGCACCAGTCCCTCCTGCAGCAAAGCACCCCCACAGCATGATGCTGCGACCCCCGTGCTTCACGGTTGGGATGGTGTTCTTCTGCTTGCAAGCGACCCCCTTTTTCCTCCAAACATAACGATGGTCATTATGGCCAAACAGTTCTTTTTTTGTTTCATCAGACCAGAGGACATTTCTCCAAAAAGTATGATCTTTGTCCCTATGTGCAGTTGCAAACTGTCTGGCATAGTCTGGCTCTTCTATGGCGGTTTTGGAGCAGTGGCTTCTTCTTTGCTGAGCGGCCTTTCATGTTATGTCGCTATAGGACTCATTATACTGTGGATATAGATACTTGTGTACCTGTTTCCTACAGCATCTTCACAAGGTCCTTTGCTGTTGTTCTGGAATTGATTTGCACTTTTCGCACCAAAGTACGTTAATCTCTAGAAGACAGAACGTGTCTCCTTCCTGAGCGGTATGACGGCTGCGTGGTCCCGTGGTGTTTATACTTGCGTACTATTGTTTGTACAGATACGTGGTACCTTCAGGCGTTTGGAAATTGCTCCCAAGGATGAACCAGACTTGTGGAGGTCTACAATGTTTTTTCTGAGGTCTTGGCTGATTTCTTTTGATTTTCCCATGATGTCAAGCAAAGAGGCACTGAGTTTGAAGGTAGGCCTTGAAATACATCGACAGGTACACCTCCAATTGATTCAAATTATGTCAATTAGCCTATCAGAAGCTTCTAAAGCCATGACATCATTTTCTGGAATTTTCCAAGCTGTTTAAAGGCAAAGTCAACTTAGTGTATGTAAACTTCTGACCCACTGGAATTGTGATACAGTGAATTATAAGTGAAATAATCTGTCTGTAAACAATTGTTGGAAAAATTACTTGTGTCATGCACAAAGTAGATGTCCTAACCGACTTGCCAAAACTATAGTTTGTTATGAAATGTGTGGAGTGGTTGAAAAACGAGTTTTAATGACTCCAACCTAAGTGTATGTAAACTTCCGATTTCAACTGTATGTTACACACATATTTCATTTGTATTGTAAAAAAAAATACAAAAATATTGGTCTGCGAAGTGCTCAAAAACTTGGTTGTGCAGGCAGCCTGGTAAATGAAATGCATCCTTTCAGAGGGTGCTCTATAATGACCACGTACGGGGCATGCGCGTTTCTGCAAGGCCAGTTTCCATAGCAGTGGTCTCACCTCAAGATAAGTTCTCCAACTTATGATGACTGACTGACACCCGCAGTGCCAGTTCCTTTGATGTGGATCTTGTTATGGACTTACATACGCTCAATTTTATATAGCCTAGTAGCCTTTCTAATTATTGCCTGATCGATTGATTCAGTAACCTTTTGCGTTTTGGCAAGAGACGGTAGTTGAGACAAAAGTCCGACTGATTGGGGGAAAGAAACAATTATGGGCAATCAAGACCGTGAATTCTGCTTCTCATTTTGAGCAAATATTTTTTGGGGTTATCACAGTGTTTTTCGTTTATTGTACGCCATCCGACAAAATGTAAGTCATTTTCAAATAATTTTTAATAAACTTTAAAGATGTAAAAAGGTAAACTTCAATAGCATATTTGATGTTTTTTTTTATATAATGTGTATCATCAGTGTATGTAGTTTATGTTTTTAGCTGTGGGCGTTGGTGTTTTGGAAAATGTTTAGTTCTGATTATGGTGTTGATTGCTTGCGTGTGTGACTGACAGATGGAACATTCGCAGTTACAAACGTCCGGTTGGTGCAACATTTTTTTATGGCTTCTATATAGGAAAGCCAATTGACACACTATACATTTTCCTGTCTCGATTTATGTTTAAACTATTGTGGGAACTAAGGCTACGTTATTTGCCTAGCAAAACAGTGTAATCGGCGAAACCATCCGATTGGCAGGAGCACAAATAAAGAAGCCTGGGTCCTATTCATTAGTCCACACCGGAGCAAAACGTTTTACAACTGCAAACGAAAACGAGCGTTTCTTATTGGACAAGTCCATACTAGTCTTTCTCAGTTTCAGTACATTTTCTTCCGTATGGCGCTTAATGAATACGCCACTGGGATTTATTACTGCATTTGCTAGGCAACCGAATTTCACCCCTGTCAATGAACTCATGAGCCAAACAGGATCATACGCCCATGTCAATGCCAATGTGTGCCAAAATGAAGATGATGACAAAACGATTAGTTCTACAGCATCATCATTTTTCATGCACTAATTTTTAATGCACTAACATTCTGAATTTTGAGAATAGTCATTATGATTTTGACAGCTTAGTGGAGAAGGTGAGACGAGGGAGGGGAAATTATAAATCAGAAATAATGATAGAAACATAGTGGCATAGGAGGAGTTTGTCAGCGTAAATGTCATAGAAAAGGTCAAGCTTTGATTGGGAAAGGTTCAACTGTTGTGACTGGCTGCCTGCTCAAAGCAATATCCTCCTTGTGAAACTAATTTCTGTTTTTAAAAACCTGTTCGTCCAGAGACAAGGAACCAAAACTGTCCAGAAGGGTTGGCTATTATAACCACAGTTGAACCACAATGTGTGTCTGTCCCAAATGGCACCCTATTCATTATATAGTGCACTACTTTTGACTAGAGCCCTATGGGTCCTGTTCAAAAGTAGTATAATATGTATAGGGAATAGGGTGCCATTTGGGACGTAGGCCCAGAGTGTTTGGATATTATGTTGAACCACTATGGACACTGTGAGCTAAGCTGTTGGTACAGGATGGCTGTGGGGGATGGTAACAATGCCGTCATGCTGCTCCAACTCAACTAATTTCACTGGCAAATGTAACCGCAGCCTACCAGTGGGGCATCATGCATTCTAAACTAGATACAAAACATCCCTTTCACTTTTGGAGTGATGATGGAAGTGGGCAAGTTTTCCTTGGCAATTTGACACAAATAGGAAGAACTGGGTCCTAGTCATCATAGTCTATAACCAGGGTCCTAGTCATCTTAGTCTATAACCAGGATCCTAGTAATCATAGTCTATAACCAGGGTCCTAGTCATCATAGTCTATAACCAGGGTCCTAGACATCATAGTCTATAACCAGGGTCCTAGTCATCATAGTCTATAACCAGGGTCCTAGTCATCATAGTCTATAACCAGGGTCCTAGACATCATAGTCTATAACCAGGGTCCTAGACATCATAGTCTATAACCAGGATCCTAGTAATCTTAGTCTATAACCAGGGTACTAGTCAATATAGTTTATAACCAGGGTCCTAGTCATTATAGTCTATAACCAGGGTCCTAGTCATCATAGTTTATAACCAGGGTCCTAGTCGTCATAGTCTATAACCAGGGTCCTTGTCATCATAGTCTATAACCAGGGTCCTAGTCATCATAGTCTATAACCAGGGTCCTAGTCATCATAGTCTATAACCAGGTTCCTAGTCATCATAGTCTATAACCAGGGTCCTAGTCAATATAGTTTATAACCAGAGTCCTTGTCATTATAGTCTATAACCAGGATCCTAGTAATCATAGTCTATAACCAGGGTCCTAGTCATCATAGTTTATAACCAGGGTCCTAGTCGTCATAGTCTATAACCAGGGTCCTAGTCATCATAGTCTGTAACCAGGGTCCTAGTCATCATAGTCTGTAACCAGGGTCCTAGTCATCTTAGTCTATAACCAGGGTCCTAGTCTATAACCAGGGTCCTAGTCATCATAGTCTATAACCAGGGTCCTAGTCATCATAGTCTATAACCAGGGTCCTAGTCATCTTAGTCTATAACCAGGGTCCTAGTCTATAACCAGGGTCCTAGTCATCATAGTCTATAACCAGGGTCCTAGTCATCATAGTCTATAACCAGGGTCCTAGTCATCATAGTCTATAACCAGGGTCCTAGTCATCATAGTCTATAACTAGGGTCCTAGTCATCATAGTCTAGTCATCATAGTTTATAACCAGGGTCCTAGTCATCATAGTCTATAACCAGGATCCTAGTCATCATAGTCTATAACCAGGGTCCTAGTCATCATAGTCTATAACCAGGGTCCTAGTCATCATAGTCTATAACCAGGGTCCTAGTCATCATAGTCTATAACCAGGGTCCTAGTCATCATAGTCTAGTCATCATAGTCTATAACCAGGGTCCTAGTCATCATAGTCTATAACCAGGGTCCTAGTCATCATAGTCTATAACCAGGGTCCTAGTCATCATAGTCTAGTCATCATAGTTTATAACCAGGGTCCTAGTCATCATAGTCTATAACCAGGATCCTAGTCATCATAGTCTATAACCAGGGTCCTAGTCATCATAGTCTATAACCAGAGTCCTAGTCATTATAGTCTATAACCAGGGTCCTAGTCATCATAGTCTAGTCATCATAGTTTATAACCAGGGTCCTAGTCATCATAGTCTATAACCAGGATCCTAGTCATCATAGTCTATAACCAGGGTCCTAGTCATCTTAGTCTATAACCAGGATCCTAGTAATCATAGTCTATAACCAGGGTCCTAGTCATCATAGTCTATAACCAGGGTCCTAGACATCATAGTCTATAACCAGGGTCCTAGTCATCATAGTCTATAACCAGGGTCCTAGTCATCATAGTCTATAACCAGGGTCCTAGACATCATAGTCTATAACCAGGGTCCTAGACATCATAGTCTATAACCAGGATCCTAGTCATCTTAGTCTATAACCAGGATCCTAGTCTATAACCAGGGTACTAGTCAATATAGTTTATAACCAGGGTCCTAGTCATTATAGTCTATAACCAGGGTCCTAGTCATCATAGTTTATAACCAGGGTCCTAGACATCATAGTTTATAACCAGGGTCCTAGTCGTCATAATCTATAACCAGGGTCCTAGTCATCATAGTCTATAACCAGGGTCCTAGTCATCATAGTTTATAACCAGGGTCCTAGTCGTCATAGTCTATAACCAGGGTCGTAGTCATCATAGTCTATAACCAGGTTCCTAGTCATCATAGTCTACAACCAGGGTCCTAGTCATCATAGTCTATAACCAGGGTCCTTGTCATCATAGTCTATAACCAGGGTCCTAGTCATCATAGTCTATAACCAGGGTCCTAGTCATCATAGTTTATAACCAGGGTCCTAGTCATCATAGTCTATAACCAGGTTCCTAGACATCATAGTCTATAACCAGGGTCCTAGTCATCATAGTCTATAACCAGGTTCCTAGTCATCATAGTCTATAACCAGGGTCCTAGTCAATATAGTTTATAACCAGAGTCCTAGTCATTATAGTCTATAACCAGGATCCTAGTAATCATAGTCTATAACCAGGGTCCTAGTCATCATAGTTTATAACCAGGGTCCTAGTCGTCATAGTCTATAACCAGGGTCCTAGTCATCATAGTCTGTAACCTGGGTCCTAGTCATCATAGTCTGTAACCAGGGTCCTAGTCTATAACCAGGGTCCTAGTCATCATAGTCTATAACCAGGGTCTTAGTCATCATAGTTTATAACCAGGGTCCTAGTCGTCATAGTCTATAACCAGGGTCCTAGTCATCATAGTCTATAACCAGGGTCCTAGTCATTATAGTCTATAACCAGGGTCCTAGTCATCATAGTCTATAACCAGGGTCCTAGTCATCATAGTCTATAACCAGGGTCCTAGTCATCATAGTCTAGTCATCATAGTTTATAACCAGGGTCCTAGTCATCATAGTCTATAACCAGGATCCTAGTCATCATAGTCTATAACCAGGGTCCTAGTCATCATAGTCTATAACCAGAGTCCTAGTCATTATAGTCTATAACCAGGGTCCTAGTCATCATAGTCTAGTCATCATAGTTTATAACCAGGGTCCTAGTCATCATAGTCAATAACCAGGATCCTAGTCATCATAGTCTATAACCAGGGTCCTAGTCATCTTAGTCTATAACCAGGATCCTAGTAATAATAGTCTATAACCAGGGTCCTAGTCATCATAGTCTATAACCAAGGTCCTAGACATCATAGTCTATAACCAGGGTCCTAGTCATCATAGTCTATAACCAGGGTCCTAGACATCATAGTCTATAACCAGGGTCCTAGACATCATAGTCTATAACCAGGATCCTAGTCATCTTAGTCTATAACCAGGATCCTAGTCTATAACCAGGGTACTAGTCAATATAGTTTATAACCAGGGTCCTAGTCATTATAGTCTATAACCAGGGTCCTAGTCATCATAGTTTATAACCAGGGTCCTAGTCATCATAGTTCATAACCAGGGTCCTAGTCGTCATAATCTATAACCAGGGTCCTAGTCATCATAGTCTATAACCAGGGTCCTAGTCATCATAGTTTATAACCAGGGTCCTAGTCGTCATAGTCTATAACCAGGGTCCTAGTCATCATAGTCTATAACCAGGGTCCTAGTCATCATAGTCTATAACCAGGGTCCTAGTCATCTTAGTCTATAACCAGGGTCCTAGTCTATAACCAGGGTCCTAGTCATCATAGTCTATAACCAGGGTCCTAGTCATCATAGTCTATAACCAGGGTCCTAGTCATCATAGTCTATAACCAGGGTCCTAGTCATCATAGTCTATAACCAGGGTCCTAGTCATCATAGTCTAGTCATCATAGTTTATAACCAGGGTCCTAGTCATCATAGTCTATAACCAGGATCCTAGTCATCATAGTCTATAACCAGGGTCCTAGTCATCATAGTCTATAACCAGGGTCCTAGTCATCATAGTCTATAACCAGGGTCCTAGTCATCATAGTCTATAACCAGGGTCCTAGTCATCATAGTCTAGTCATCATAGTCTATAACCAGGGTCCTAGTCATCATAGTCTATAACCAGGGTCCTAGTCATCATAGTCTATAACCATGGTCCTAGTCATCATAGTCTAGTCATCATAGTTTATAACCAGGGTCCTAGTCATCATAGTCTATAACCAGGATCCTAGTCATCATAGTCTATAACCAGGGTCCTAGTCATCATAGTCTATAACCAGAGTCCTAGTCATTATAGTCTATAACCAGGGTCCTAGTCATCATAGTCTATAACCAGGGTCCTAGACATCATAGTCTATAACCAGGGTCCTAGACATCATAGTCTATAACCAGGATCCTAGTAATCATAGTCTATAACCAGGGTCCTAGTCATCATAGTTTATAACCAGGGTCCTAGTCGTCATAGTCTATAACCAGGGTCCTAGTCATCATAGTCTATAACCAGGGTCCTAGTCATCATAGTCTAGTCATCATAGTCTATAACCAGGGTCCTAGTCATCATAGTCTATAACCAGGGTCCTAGTCATCATAGTCTATAACCATGGTCCTAGTCATCATAGTCTAGTCATCATAGTCTATAACCAGGGTCCTAGTCATCTTAGTCTATAACCAGGATCCTAGTAATCATAGTCTATAACCAGGGTCCTAGTCATCATAGTCTATAACCAAGGTCCTAGACATCATAGTCTATAACCAGGGTCCTAGTCATCATAGTCTATAACCAGGGTCCTAGACATCATAGTCTATAACCAGGGTCCTAGACATCATAGTCTATAACCAGGATCCTAGTAATCATAGTCTATAACCAGGGTCCTAGTCATCATAGTTTATAACCAGGGTCCTAGTCGTCATAGTCTATAACCAGGGTCCTAGTCATCATAGTCTGTAACCTGGGTCCTAGTCATCATAGTCTGTAACCAGGGTCCTAGTCTATAACCAGGGTCCTAGTCATCATAGTCTATAACCAGGGTCTTAGTCATCATAGTTTATAACCAGGGTCCTAGTCGTCTTAGTCTATAACCAGGGTCCTAGTCTATAACCAGGGTCCTAGTCGTCATAGTCTATAACCAGGGTCCTAGTCATCATAGTCTGTAACCAGGGTCCTAGTCATCTTAGTCTATAACCAGGGTCCTAGTCTATAACCAGGGTCCTAGTCGTCATAGTCTATAACCAGGGTCCTAGTCATCATAGTCTATAACCAGGGTCCTAGTCATCATAGTCTATAACCAGGGTCCTAGTCATCATAGTCTATAACCAGGGTCCTAGTCATCATAGTCTATAACCAGGGTCCTAGTCATCATAGTCTATAACCAGGGTCCTAGTCATCATAGTCTATAACCAGGGTCCTAGTCATCATAGTCTATAACCAGGGTCCTAGTCATCATAGTCTAGTCATCATAGTCTATAACCAGGGTCCTAGTCATCTTAGTCTATAACCAGGATCCTAGTCATCATAGTCTATAACCAGGGTCCTAGTCATCATAGTCTATAACCAGGGTCCTAGTCATCATAGTCTATAACCAGGGTCCTAGTCATCATAGTCTATAACCAGGGTCCTAGTCATCATAGTCTATAACCAGGGTCCTAGTCATCATAGTCTATAACCAGGTTCCTAGTCATCATAGCATGTAACCAGGGTCGTAGTCTATAACCAGGTTCCTAGTCTATAACCAGAGCCCAGAGGTTTTCCTGGTCAGGTATTGTGGTCAGGAAAAATGCCTGTTCTGTGTCCCAAATGGCACCCTAGTCTCTAAATAGTGCACTACTTTTGATCTGCGCACAATGGGCCCTGGTGAGAAGTAGTGCACTGTATAAGGTGCCATTTGGGACACAGCCTTGGTCCTATGTGTCACTGTCTTCTGTGTTCCAGATGAGCTGTTTTGAGCGGGGGCTGAGGCGGACGGCCCCTGCACACGGCAGCAGCAGGAATGAGCTGGTGACCCCCTCGACGGCATCTCTCTCCAGGGTTAACGGCTGGGCCTGTCCCCCTCACTCCTTCCAGCTGGTGGGATGGACAATATACAGCTACATGGCTGTAGTTGGCTTTGGGATCTATATCCCACTACTACCTTCACCCTGGAGCCACATGGCATACTCTGTAACCTTTACTCAAGGAGTCAAGGACTCTTGGTCGAAAGCAGAGGTTGAAGAAGTTTCAAGCAGGCCTGGGTCAAATAAGCTCTGGGTCAAATACTTTCAAATATTTGAGTTGCACTCAAGTGACTTTGCCTGGTACAAGTAGAACCACTTGATTTAGTTTTCCAGTTACAAGTACAACCAATAGAATAGTCCCAAAAGTGCAAACTCTAAGTCAAGCTAAGTCATTTGCAAGTCAAATAAGTAAGTGTAAATATTTGACCCAGGTGTTCAGGTCAGATGTTTTCTGTGAGATGTCTTGCTTCTGTTTATTTGTTTCAGCTCCTGAAATATTTCTGCTTTGAGTGAAGAGCAAGACCTATAAATTGCACAGAAGGTTTTAGTGTTGCACTTCGTCCCAAATGGCACCCTATTCCCTACATAGTACTCAACCTCTGACCAAAAGTATAGGGAATAGGGTGCTATTTTGGGACTTAGCCAAGGTTTTAGTGTTGCTCTTTAGCTGTAATGTTGTTGTGGATAATGATAGTAGTGAGTCATCATCAGGTCAGATGTGCTTCTTTATCACAATATCTCATCCTCCCACTGACCTTTACAGACATAGTCTCATCCTCCCACTGACCTTTACAGACCTAGTGGCATCCTCCCACTGACCTTTACAGACATAGTGGCATCCTCCCACTGACCTTTACAGACCTAGTGGCATCCTCCCACTGACCTTTACAGACCTAGTGGCATCCTCCCACTGACCTTTACAGACCTAGTGGCATCCTCCCACTGACCTTTACAGACATAGTGGCATCCTCCCACTGACCTTTACAGACATAGTGGCATCCTCCCACTGACCTTTACAGACATAGTGGCATCCTCCCACTGACCTTTACAGACATAGTGGCATCCTCCCACTGACCTTTACAGACATAGTGGCATCATCCCACTGACCTTTACAGACATAGTGGCATCCTCCCACTGACCTTTACAGACATAGTGGCATCCTCCCACTGACCTTTACAGACATAGTGGCATCCTCCCACTGACCTTTACAGACATAGTGGCATCCTCCCACTGACCTTTACAGACATAGTGGCATCCTCCCACTGACCTTTACAGACATAGTGGCATCGCAAATGGCACCCTATTCCTTATATAGTGCACTACTTTTAACCAGAGCCCTATATAGGGAATAGGGTGCCATTTGGGACAGAACCGCTATCATCACTGCTCTTTTGTCTGCTGTCAGCTGCAGTATGATGTCAGCTGCAGTATGATGTCAGCTGCAGTATGATGTCAGCTGCTGTATGATGTCAGCTGCAGTATGATGTTTAGCTGCAGTATGATGTCAGCTGCAGTATGATGTCAGCTGCAATATGGTGTTTAGCTGCTGTATGATGTCAGCGGCAATATGATGTCAGCTGCAGTATGATGTTTAGCTGCAGTATGATGTTTAGCTGCTGTATGACATCAGCTGCAGTATGATGTCAGCTGCAGTATGATGTCAGCTGCAGTATGATGTTTAGCTGCTGTATGATGTCAGCTGCAGTATGATGTCAGCTGCAGTATGATGTCAGCTGCAGTATGATGTCAGCTGCAGTATGATGTTTAGCTGCTGTATGACATCAGCTGCAGTATGATGTCAGCTGCAGTATGATGTTTAGCTGCTGTATGATGTCAGCTGCAGTATGATGTTTAGCTGCTGTATGATGTCAGCTGCAGTATGATGTCAGCTGCAGTATGATGTTTAGCTGCTGTATGATGTCAGCTGCAGTATGATGTCAGCTGCAGTATGATGTCAGCTGCAGTATGATGTCAGCTGCAGTATGATGTTTAGCTGCTGTATGACATCAGCTGCAGTATGATGTCAGCTGCAGTATGATGTTTAGCTGCTGTATGATGTCAGCTGCAGTATGATGTCAGCTGCAGTATGATGTCAGCTGCACCTCTTGTTTAAAGGCTAGCAGGTTGATGGCAGAAAACAGAACGGGTTGATTTATTCAGACTTGACTCTACTACTCCTCCTCACATAGAGAAGCTTTTGTGTACCGCGATGGCTCTCCTAAATGCCCCAATTTCTTATGTGTGGCTCTTCCACACACAATGGACTCTTCTGTGAGAAGATCATTAATGAGTTGAAGGTTATATTAATCACAAGTCACTGTAAGGGTTGTCAAAATGACATCTAGACTGAGAGTGGACACTTTACTTCATACACTGATACTGAATCAGATATTCAAGCTGGTTTGGATTCTACTATGGTTCATGGTGTGGCTATTTGATAAACTGTATCAATATTTCCCTTGTTAGTCCCTTGACCATCCCACTATGCAGCTGACTGGTGCAGCCTTCATTGTGCACCTGGTCACCCATCTAGCTGCCGTGTCAATAAACCCAGCAGAGGCAGGCGTCCGAGCCAAGAAGAGCTACTCCAACCCACTGCCTGTCTTTGACAAGAAGAAACAACCACATGTTATCCACAACCTACACTGCTACCTGTGTAAAATCAATGTGTATGTATCTCACCCAAGTCTCTTAAAAAGGCCAATCTGGAATTGGTCAAATGTTTTCATTCATTTTTTAACTTTTAAAAAGTGGCGGGCGGCCGTTTTGTTCTGGTTTGAATTCAGGATTTTCCCTGTTGCATTATACTGTACATTGAGATACAATTATGTTTTTTCTCATTGAGGAAATTGCAACAAGGTTGATGTGGTTTTTCTGTGTCTTTTTCTAGGGACCCCAAAGTGAAACACTGTGGCGTGTGCAACAAGTGTATTGAAGACTTTGACCACCACTGTAAATGGCTGAACAACTGTGTGGGGGGACAGAACTACTGGTTAGAGGAAGCATGGGAGGATGGCCCATTTCAGTCGATGTTGACTACTAGGAGTTTGAGGAAATATTGTTTTGAATATCATTCCTTTAAATGTAGTTTATTTGGCTCTTTGTAGTCTAGACCAGGTTACTGTAAAGCACTTTGTGGCTCATATAAAAAGGGCAAGGCTAAATCCAATACATTTGATTGAGATCAAAGCCAGATGTATTTCTATGGTTGTCCTCCTCAGGTACTTCTTTGTGACGGTGTTATCTGCTACGCTGGGCGTCCTCGTGCTCCTCATGGTCATCCTGTTCATCTTCATCCAGTATTATATGGACCCCGGCAGTCTCCGCACCGCACCGCAGTTTATCAGTGAGTTTACATCTCCGCACCACAGTTTACCAGTGAGTTGTGGTCTTCGGTGGTGTCAGGCTAGCCTAACTAGACTAGATCGAGAGGAGGCGATGCATGCAACTGGGTTCAATATGAGATAATCAGAGGGGTAATTGGATGATGATTTTGATCATCTATGTCAGGGATGGGCAACTGGCGGCCCACGGGCCACAAGGCCCTCTGGCTGGTCTTCCTGTCTGTCTGTAGGTGTGTTGAGTAACGGGACGTGGCTGGTCTTCCTGTCTGTCTGTAGGTGTGTTGAGTAACGGGACGTGGCTGGTCTTCCTGTCTGTCTGTAGGTGGGTTGAGTAACGGGACGTGGCTGGTCTTCCTGTCTGTCTGTAGGTGTGTTGAGTAACGGGACGTGGCTGGTCTTCCTGTCTGTCTGTAGGTGTGTTGAGTAACGGGACGTGGCTGGTCTTCCTGTCTGTCTGTAGGTGTGTTGAGTAACGGGACGTGGCTGGTCTTCCTGTCTGTCTGTAGGTGTGTTGAGTAACGGGACGTGGCTGGTCTTCCTGTCTGTCTGTAGGTGTGTTGAGTAACGGGACGTGGCTGGTCTTCCTGTCTGTCTGTAGGTGTGTTGAGTAACGGGACGTGGCTGGTCTTCCTGTCTGTCTGTAGGTGTGTTGAGTAACGGGACGTGGCTGGTCTTCCTGCCCCTGGTGCCCATGGAGACAAGCTCAGTCAGTCTCCTGGTTGTAGCCTTCCTCACGGTCATGTTGGCTACTGGCTCTCTGCTGCTGCTGGTTCACCTGCTGGGCTTCCACATCTATCTCTGTGAGTTACTAACTGGTCCAGGGGCTGTATGTATCAAGCATCTCAGAATAGGAGTGCTGGTCTGAGATCAGGTATTCCCTGTACTGTAATCTTATTCATTATGATCTGAAAGGCAAAATTGATCCTAGATCAGCAGTTCTATTCTGAGACTTTGTGAATACGGACCCAGACCTGGGTAAAATATTGTACGTATTATTTTGAATACCTTCCTTATACTAGCTTTTAGTTTGATTTAGTACAATGGAACCGATGGAATAGTGTATCTGTATGTTAGTTGGCATGACAACACTTTATTATTGTCTCTGAGGATGTTTCTCTTGCAGCATTCCAACAGTGAGTTGGCATGACAACACTTTATTATTGTCTCTGAGGATGTTTCTCTTGCAGCATTACAACAGTACACAAGGTCAACACAACAAGATGCTACATACAGAATGTCTTCCTTCCATTCAACTGTCTTCTCTTCCTCTGGTCTCTGCAGTGTTAAACAAAATGAGCACATATGACTACATTATAACGCGACGCCGTAAACAGGCCAGCAGCCAGGACATAGAGATGGCCTTGCCCCAGTCATCTGACAGCAATGGCAACGCAGGACAGGTCAGATCCTTTGTTTCACTGCTCCTCTCTGGCTTGGTGAAATCCAACCAGGATTTCTGGAAAACCTGGGCATTTTGGCAAAGTTACTGAAATTTTGCAACCCTAATTCCAATAGTTGCATGCAAACTAGTTTCTTCAATCCCACAGCCATGAGTTTGGTACAAGAGAGACTACACAATCATGTATTCTCAGGATTGATTTGTTGATTTGATTGTTTTTTAGAATTATCCGCCAATGGAGCCCTCCATCGACTGTGATGCATTGTTGTCAGACGGTGTCAGGTAGGTAATTCCACTAGGAAACCATGATACCGATGCATGTGGTTATCATGTACAATGTTGCAAGACACAAGTACTGGAAGGTTTCCTGCTATGCAGCTGGGAAATTGTAATCTTCCAAAGTGTAAAAGTTATCTCAAAGATAGACTTGTAGAGTAACACGTTATTGTAGTTATCTCAAAGATAGACTTGTAGAGTAACACGTTATTGTAGTTATCTCAAAGATAGACTTGTAGAATTACACGTTATTGTAGTTTTTAGATTGTACTTTTACCCCTTTTTCTCCCCAATTTCGTGATATCCAATTGGTAGTAACAGTCTTGTCCCATTGCTGTAAATCCCCTACGGACTCGAGAGAGGCATGCGTCCTCTGAAACATGACCCTGCCAAGCCGCACTGCTTCTTGACACACTGCTCATTTAACCCGGAAGCCAGCCGCACCAATGTGTCGGAGGAAACACCATCCAACTGGTGACCAAAGTCAGCTTGCTAGAGCGCGATGGGACAAGGAAATCCCAGCCGGCCAAACCCTCCCCTAACCCGGACGACGCTGGACCAATTGTACGTCGCCTCATGGGTCTCCCAGTCACGGCCAGCTATGACAGCCTGGGATCGCACCCCGGGCTGTAGTGACACCTCAAGCACTCCACCACTCGGGAGGCCCTTATTGTAGTTATCTCAAAGATAGATTTGTATAATAACACATTATTGTGCATGGCACCTCTTCTTTTACCTGTTGTAGCTGCAAGAATCAGGAAACAGGAACTATTTCAAGTCAACTCTCTGGATCTTTCTGTACTGAGGTCAGTTACCCTAACCAAATTGAAAGTTATCACTAAACTACTTTTGTCATCATATTCTAAAATCATATTTTGGGTATTGTCTGTATGAATGTATTTTGTTTCAGAACTATTAGTTAGGACCATTTGCAAGAAAACATTGTCATAATAAAATAAGTAAATATGTTCTTGTTCTAGTTGGACAACTTTACTAAATCATCAGAAAAGGAAAATGGCTTCTGCTATGGCACAGAGCTACCCACCCAGATTATACCAGGTGAGTTTACCCACCCAGAGTATACCAGGAGAGTTTACCCACCCAGACTATACCAGGTGAGTATAACCACCCAGATTATACCAGGTGAGTTTACCCATCCGGATTATACCAGGTGAGTATACCCACCCAGATTATACCAGGTGAGTTTACCCACCCAGATTATACCAGGACAGTTTACCCACCCAGATTATACCAGGAGAGTTTACCCACCCAGATTATACCAGGTGAGTTTACCAACCCAGGTTATACCAGGAGAGTTTACCCACCCAGATTATACCAGGTGAGTATAACCACCCAGATTATACCAGGTGAGTTTACCCATCCGGATTATACCAGGTGAGTATACCCACCCAGATTATACCAGGTGAGTTTACCCACCCAGATTATACCAGGAGAGTTTACCCACCCAGATTATACCAGGAGAGTTTACCCACCCAGATTATACCAGGAGAGTTTACCCACCCAGATTATACCAGGTGAGTTTACCAACCCAGATTATACCAGGTGAGTTTACCCATCCGGATTATACCAGGTGAGTATACCCACCCAGATTATACCAGGTGAGTTTACCCACCCAGGTTAGACCAGGGGAGTTTACCCACCCAGATTATACCAGGAGAGTTTACCCACCCAGATTAGACCAGGTGAGTTTACCCACCCAGATTAGACCAGGTGAGTATACCCACGCAGATTATACCAGGTGAGTTTACCCACCCAGATTATACCAGGTGAGTTTACCCACCCAGATTAGACCAGGTGAGTATACCCACGCAGATTATACCAGGTGTGTTTACCCACCCAGATTATACCAGGAAAGTTTACCCACCCAGATTATACCAGGTGAGTATACCCACCCTGGTTAGACCAGGGGAGTTTACCCACCCAGATTATACCAGGAGGAGTGTTTACCCACCCAGATTATACCAGGTGAGTATACCAACCCAGATAATACCAGGGGAGTTTACCCACCCAGATTATACCAGGTGAGTTTGGGCAGATATTTTAAATTCAGCAGGAACTTTTTTAAATGCCTACGCTGTATTTAGGTCTCTGGGTCTTTCCTATTTAACCAGAGTTGCGTCCCAAATGGCACCTTATTCCCTATTTAGTTCACTACCTTTGACCAGGACCAAGTGGATAAGGGTCATGATCAAAAGTAGTGCACTGCATAGGGAATAAGGTGCCATTTGGGACACAGCCCGAGGTGATTATCAGTGTAACTAATTCCAATCTGCTGGTTTTCCTCACTGACATGTTTTAAATGTTCTGTCTGGAAGGTGAAGTGGTGATGGACGACCCCTTGGGCTGGAGGTCGGGTGGAGGCGGAGAGGGCCCCAGAGCAGGCCAGTGTGAGGGGGTCTGTGCACGGGGTCTGGGTCCCCTGCGTTGACAGAGCTCATCAGTAGCTGGTCTCTGATGCTCTACAGGGGCCACACACAGTACCTGAGGAACTAAAGACATGGACACACCATAACGAACGTCGGCCGTGTGCAGTACAGTAGATCACCTACTGGATGTTGACTAACTGTGGTCGATACAACATGTCAAATCTTTGGGAAATGAACAAAAAATGACTTGTCGATGTTGTTTGGTCAGAAGCCATCGAATCGGCCACCGGCAGCAGTATCTACCTTGGGGAAGGATTAGAGAATGTTCATGCTGGATTGAAATCACCATGATGCCGCTGTTGTTGCCTATGAGGATCACCACTTGGATCTGGACATGAAACTTTGGATTCCCGAGCTTCTAAAATGCATCATGGAATGTTATGAAATGGGCTAGTGAATAGAACACATTGGATGCAACCTGGATTCCTATGGAAGAGGACAGACAATGGGATTTCTCACATATTGACTGCGAGGGGTGACATTGGCTTTTTTATAATATGCAATGGGCTATTTTAATAGGATATTTAGACTGAATGATGGGAAGGACATTATTTATTTTGTAGCAATTTTATATATTTTATCTGATCACATTTTAAGGAATTGTTTTACCTATGTTCATTTGGCAAATTAAAAATCATAAAGTTCTTGCCTGAATGTAATAATAAAATGTGTAAACATACTGTACAAACTCCTGAGTTAAATAATGTTCCATTCCCAGGTTAACCACACGGTGGTGCTATTGAGACTAATCGAACTACAATAAATCGAATAAATCTATACCCGATGTATATGTATGTATATCCAGGCAATGGAGTGATGGAGCATTTGTCATTCCTGAGAAACATTTGCTAATTCTTCTGTCCTGCAGCTGTACCTCAGTTAGTGTCTTGCATCATCCATGAGTGCTGTACAGTGGTGGCTGGTGGCACTTTAAATGGGGAGGACAGGGATCATAGTAATGGCTGGAATGGAATGAATGTATTTTGTTAGATACCATTCCGTTCACTCCATCCCAGCCATTATTATGAGGCGTCCTCCTCTCACCAGCCTCCTCTGGTGCTCTTTCAGCACCAGCCTGCCTGGTCCCAGTGGACAGTGCATTATATAATCTCCAGTTCTCCATGTTAAATCATTACCACTGGTTGTATAACCCTTTAAAGAGGACAATGCCATGAGTGGACATCAGATCAGAGAATTAAGGCCCTGAATAAGGCCCAAACCATACATTGACATCAAATTACCCACAGAGGTTAGATAGTGGCAGAGTGACACAATTACAGAGACTTTGAATTTAAAGTGCATGTGCATTACTAGCAGAACTGTTCACGTTGAAGGAAGGAGAGGGTTCTGTCCTCATCTCTATCTTTTAGGGAAGATCTTATTTCGCTAGAGAGAATGCATCCCAAATGACACCTTATGCAAGCCCTGGTCAAAAGTAGTGCACTAAAGGGAATAGGGTGTAATTTGGGATGCAAGCAGCCTCTACTGTATCTTTGAGGGAAATCTTATTTCCCTAGAGAGAGAATCCCATGGGCCGTGTGTTGACCAGCGACTCAAGACATCCTGTACTCGGACTAGAGCCAGGTTGCATTTCCTGGAAACAATTCTGATTTGTTTTTCTTTTCTACTCTTTTTATATACATACCATGGCCTTTGGTCCTTGGACCTCAGTGATATGCTACTGCTTTCTCACTCTGCCTGTACTGGCTCTTTCTCGTGGAAAACATTTCACTCAGAATATTTATTCTGAAGTATTAGATTTTTGGATGGGAGTACAATTGATTGAATAGCAGCACCTAATACAAATGAATGTACAATCACCTCACTGGCTGGTCTAACCTTTGATAGATGGTTTAGAAGTGCTCCGAATACTCCATACTGCAAAAGAGCACGACAGAACAGAGATTCCCACGGAACGGAAGGAATTCCCTTATCCTTTTATGGATAAAACAAAATAACGTTCTCCATTGCCCATCACCTTCATGAGAATACTGTGATGTTTACACGAGTGGTAGGAGTGCTGCAGCCAATCAGTGGCCTGAATTTCTACCCTCATTTCTTTCGCGGAGGCGAACAGCAGGCAGGCATTTGAGATCAAATGTAGCGAGAGAGTGTAATGTTGCCAACGATCCTCGAGGTGCAGTTATGATTTTGTGGAATTGACAACGAATAACAGTGGATTGGAGAAGGATTGAGATATCAGGTAAATGTGTTATTTACAGATGTGGTTAAATGTATTTTGGCAAACTAACTGCTATTGATGTTGACAGTTTATTTGTTTTGGTGTGCGTTTATTTTGACAATGACATATAGTCGGTTCAATGCGATTTTTTAAATATGCAAATTGGTAGCTACAAATATACATGTATTTCTATATTTCATTGCACACTAAATTATGTTGCGCATTATATGCAGGAAGTCGCTTGATTGTCAAATATGCTTTAGTTTTTCCCTCATTTGAACGCACTGGTCTTTTACGCCGTTTGGTTCTAGAATTATGCATTGCATAATGGTGTATCGTTTACTGAATTGTAGACGCTGTCAATAGTGTATACGCATATTCGATGTATTGCCAGGTATTGCGTTATGCACTGGCAAGTGGCAATAGAAGAGTTGCGACTGCAGCCTGTGCATGGTCACAATAACAATGGTCACGTGCCACGGTGGACTATTCCAGAGACCACTACTTGAGCATGAATCTCTGCACATTTGCACGTTTATGTAACTAGTCTCGCGCAGGAAACATGCTCATACTGCATTATCCAACTTCAGTACTGTCAACATAAACGAACCATAGCATAGCCTATATCGTTTGGTCTCCCGACGTTTTACATGTATTGTTACCTTCTCCCTTGTAGGACTTAGCTACTACCTCTACCAAGAGGTCGGGTCCTTTATGGCATAGGAGATCCTCTTGAAACTGTAGGGCAGATCCTTTGTATCAAACCCCGCTCTGGCTTCTAATGCATGATTATTACATAATATAGCCTAGTCAGCCTAGAAGGGAAAATAGTTGAAGGAAGCCTTTTGGAATGATAATATTCTCATACAAACTACCCTAAGAATGCATGAAGCCCATTTACCCAGTTGTTCTCCTCCTTGTGTATTCTGTTTCTGTACTCTTTAGGAGCATGTCGATTCTATTGCATCAAAGATTCTACCTATATCTTGGCGCATGTCGATTCTATTGCATCAAAGATTCGACCAATATCTTGGCGCATGTCGATTCTATCGCATCAAAGATTCGACCAATATCTTGGCGCATGTCGATTCTATCGCATCAAAGATTCGACCAATATCTTGGCGCATGTCGATTCTATCGCATCAAAGATTATACCAATATCTTGGCGCATGTCGATTCTATTGCATCAAAGATTCGACCAATATCTTGGCGCATGTCGATTCTATTGCATCAAAGATTCGACCAATATCTTGGCGCATGTCGATTCTATTGCATCAAAGATTCGACCAATATCTTGGCGCATGTCGATTCTATTGCATCAAAGATTCGACCAATATCTTGGCGCATGTCGATTCTATTGCATC